>NC_089786.1:300000-325000 GCF_040412425.1 Macrobrachium rosenbergii
AAATTAAAAATGATAATTAAAACTGATTATGAAAAAAAAACACGCTTACATAATAATATAAACAATATCCTTAAGTACTCAGAAGGAAATTATTCCCTTGTAATCATGATAAACAGCTTTGAGAGAAAAAGAAAAAAAAAATAAGTAAAAATGCGCCAAAGCTTCTTCGGCGCAGTCGATTTTTCTGTACAGCCGCTACAGCTTATAATCAAGGCCACCGAAAACAGATCTATCTTTCGGTGGTCTCGGTATAATGCTGTATGAGCCGCGGCCCGTGAAACTTTAACCACGGCCCGGTGGAGGCATGGCCTACACCGTTGCCAGAAGCACGATCATGGCTAACTTTAACCTTAAATCAAATAAAAACTACTGAGGCTAGAGGGCTGCAATTTGCTATGTTTGATGATTGGAGGGTGGATGACCAACATAGCAATTTGCAGCCCTTTAGCCCCAGTAGTTTTTAAGATTTGAGGGCGGACAGAAAAAAGTGCGGACGGACAGACAAAGTTGGTACAATAGTTTTCTTTTCAGAAAACTAAAAAACTTAATTTAAAAGAGAAATTCTTTAATGTTATATAGTGTGAGCATATGAGTTGCATTATATTTTAATTAACATTTCTTTTTAAATTGAGAGTTCCGTGATTATTAGGTATAAGGCGATTAGAGAGTATCTGGTTTTTTAATATTAAGAGTGCGATGATAAGGTATAAAGTTTATGGTGCCTAGTTTGAATTAAAGAAAACCAGGCGAATTGAATGTTATTATTATTATTATTATTATTATTATTATTATTATTATTATTATTATTATTATTATAAAAAATCGTCACCCTTATTATTATTATTATTATTATTATTATTATTATTATTATTATTATTATTATTATTATTATTATTATTAAAGATATTGAAGAATTTGCTGGATGGGAAAAATAATAATTTTGGCAGTCCTTTTGGTTGGCTCTCTCTCTCTCTCTCTCTCTCTCTCTCTCTCTCTCTCTCTCTCTCTCTCTCTCTCTCTCTCTCTCTCTCAGACTGCGGAGAAAAAGAGCAAAATCTGGCCTCTGGTATATTGGGCACTTAAGTAAGACAACGTCGGGAACAGAAGTGGATTCAATTATCGTCTCTTAGAAAAAACTCTCTCTCTCTCTCTCTCTCTCTCTCTCTCTCTCTCTCTCTCTCTCTCTCTCTCTCTCTCTCTCTCTCTCACTCATCGTCTCACGTTTGAGACGAGTTTGTCTAGACTCTGACTTAAATATTGCTTAAATATTTACTGTTGTGAAATTGGAGAGAGAGAGAGAGAGAGAGAGAGAGAGAGAGAGAGAGAGAGAGAGAGAGAGAGAGAGAGAAATGGTAAAATTTGAGGATTTAAATTATATAAGATATGTAGAAATGAATAGATGTAAAAGTTAATCTCAGTAAATCAGGAGAGAGAGAGAGAGAGAGAGATAAATTGTGAGGACTCAAACTATTTAAAAGATGTAGAAATGATTAGAAAAGAGAGAGAGAGAGAGAGAGAGAGAGAGAGAGAGAGAGAGAGAGAGAGAGAGAGAGAGAAACATGAGGATTAAAATTATGTAAAAGATATTGAGATGATTAGATAGAGAGAGAGAGAGAGAGAGAGAGAGAGAGAGAGAGAGAGAAACTACTCTGGTGGTGAAGAAATGTCCTTTTTAGAGAATGGAGGACTTCGCGGCTCCTTCAGAGAAAGAAATGGCCTTCAAACAATGAAGGATTCCTTCATTCGGCAACCACTTTATTGCTCCTGCAGGAATCCGGGGAATGAAGACATCAGGATTCCCAGAGGACCTCTTGCATCCGTCCTGCATGCAAGTGCATTGCATTATTGCAGAAGGTATTGAATGCAACTGAATGCATTTGTATGTGTTTGACCCGTGCATTGCTTTATTACAGAAGGTATTGCATGCAATTGAATGCATTTGTATTTGTTTGACCCGTGCATTGCATTATTGCAGAAGGTATTGAATGCAACTGAATGCATTTGTATGTGTTTGACCTTTGCATTGCTTCATTGTAGAAGATATTGAATATGTTTTAGTATACTTAGCCTTGAGGGCTCTCTCTCTCTCTCTCTCTCTCTCTCTCTCTCTCTCTCTCTCTCTCTCTCTCTCTCTCCAGGATTATTTTCCTTATAGCCCTCTTGGATTTATGTAAGTCAGCTTACTCTGTGCATAAGGGTTTTTCAGCTTTAGATTTAAAGAAAAAAAAAGGTTAGAAATCTCTCTCTCTCTCTCTCTCTCTCTCTCTCTCTCTCTCTCTCTCTCTCTTTCCAGGATTATTTTCCTTTGAAGCGCTCTTGAGTTTTATAAGTCAGCTAACTATGTGCATTCTCAGCTGAAGATTAAAAAAAAATAAGGTTTGAAACAGTTTAAGCATTAATGATATCTGATTTAACTTTACACCAGAGACTTTAGAACCGTCAAACATCATTTGTTCCGTCGAGAGAATCGTATTTTCACCAACAATTCCGAAAATATATAGAAATGAGAAATCTCTTGGAAGAAATCGTATTATTATTATTATCACATGTCGTACGAGAATAAATGATTACAAAACATCTCGGATACATTAGCGTGATTATGAGGCGAGGAAGGGGCAAAATCCCTCTCGTCTTCTGATATCTTCAGAACATTTAATAATATTCTGTAAAACGAGGGGATCATTTGGCTAATGGATATATCATGACTTTTTGCTCGTCGAGTTAACTATAAGCATATAAGCGTTCATTTGAATTAATGTAGGGGTCTGCTTTCATCAAAAGATTGGCGTGGAAATGGATAGAAGATATGTTTTGCTTTTGAAAACTTACATGATTCTAGAAAGATATTCTTAACGTTTTCTTTATTTCTTTGTGACATTTAAGTATAGTGTTATGTTTGCTAGTGTTTATGTCTTTGTGAGTGTGTATGTATGTATGTATGTATGCATGTATATCTGTGTTGATGTGTATGTATGGTTTTGCATGATGATTTTATAATTGGTACTTATAATTGGTACTTGCTGGGTTCTTTCTAGATTTGTATTTTGTGAGTACTCGCTAGCCAGCTCAAGAAATCTCTCTCCCCTCTCCTCTCTCCCCCTCTCTCTCTCTCTCTCTCTCTCTCTCTCTCTCTCTCTCTCTCTCTCTTCCAATAGTCTCTGCCACTAGCTCAAGTCAGTCTCTCTCTCATCTCTCTCTCACTTCCAATAGTGTCTGCCACTAGCTTAAATAATTCTCTCTCTCTCTCTCTCTCTCTCTCTCTCTCTCTCTCTCTCTCTCTCTCTCTCTCTCTCTCTCTTTCCATTAGTCTCTGCCACTAGCTCAAATCATTCTCTCTCTCTTTCTCGCTCTCTCTCACTTCCAGTAGTCTCTGCCACTAGCTCATATAATTCTCTCTCTCTCTCTCTCTCTCTCTCTCTCTCTTCCAATAGTCTCTGCTACTAGCCCAAATTATTCTCTCTCTCTCTCTCTCTCTCTTCCAGTAGTCTCTGCCACTAGCTCAAATTATTCTCTCTCTCTCTCTCTCTCTCTCTCTCTCTCTCTCTCTCTCTCTCTCTCTCTTTCCAGTAGTCTCTGCCACTAGCTCAAATTATTCTCTCTCTCTCTCTCTCTCTCTCTCTCTCTCTCTCTCTCTCTCTCTCTCTCTCAAACAGGCTCTTCCACGAGCTCAAATAATTCTCTCTCTCTCTCTCTCTCTCTCTCTCTCTCTCTCTCTCTCTCTCTCCACACTTCCAATAGGCTCTGCCACTAGCTCAAATCATTCTCTCTCTCTCTCTCTCTCTCTCTCTCTCTCTCTCTCTCTCTCTCTCTCTCTCTCATCCAGTGAGTAGGCTCTTCCTTGAGCTAAAATAATTCTCTCTCTCTCTTTCCAATAGTCTTTGCCAATAGCTCAAATTATTCTCTCTCTCTCTCTCTCTCTCTCTCTCTCTCTCTCTCTCTCTCTCTCTCTCTCCTCAGCAAGTCCCACCATCTTAAATAGTCTATCGTTTTTACCGAGAGACCGGTAAACATAATATCGGGACCCTCATGAAGTCCCATTCCACCCCCCCCCCATTTCCCCCACCCCTATAAAGTCCACTCCCCCCAATCGGGGCCCCATGAAGTCCAACCCCCCTCCCCACCCCCATCAAGCTTTTAAATCTCTCCAATGATTGTTTTCATGGGCTGTCATGTTCCTTCCTCGCTACCAAGGGTACGAACCTATTAAAGAATCCTTAGTGTGTGTAGCCCCCCCCCCTCCTGTCTTCTCTCTCTCTCTCTCTCTCTCTCTCTCTCTCTCTCTCTCTCTCTCTCTCTCTCTCTCTCCGGGGGCAAGCGTATATAATGGGTTTCATATCATACTTCCATTATGCGGAATTTGGCGGCGAGGGGCCGCTTCTAATGTTTGTTGACGCTCTTATGCGTCCACTTATTCTCTTTTCTTTATTGTTTATTTTTTTTTTTGTGACATTCTTCCTTTCTATCAAAACCTGCGCTTACGCTTCCATTCATTCTCTTTTCTTTATTGTTTTTTTGTTTAGTTGCTGCGTTAACGTGACATTCTTCTCCATTCCTCTCATCTTAACGGCCTGAATTTACAGAGATAGAACGGTTTTCTCGTCGAGTCATAAAGATAAGTTTCCTGTTTTCTCTCTTCGTCAATCGGGAAACTTTCGGCGTTTGGGCAAGGCATAAAAAGCCTTCTTAGCGGGGCTAGAAGAACGAGCCAACTGGAAAATGTATATGGATAAAAATATCTCTTTTCGCCCCGGAAAAACATTCTCTTCGACGGGATTGGGCGATTATGAGAGAGAGAGAGAGAGAGAGAGAGAGAGAGAGAGAGAGAGAGAGAGAGAGAGAGAGAGGGCAAATTGTAGATGTTGGCAGTAACATTGTGGGATGTAATTCTCGATTTTTCTAACGGATTTCATAATTTAATCATCTCTATTAATTCGTCCAAAACAGTTCTCCTCTCTCTTTTTTTAATAAACTCATTTTCTCTCTACATGTTCAGACCGCTTGTATTCAAATGAGTACATCATTTAACTCTTGGTAGCCATTTTGCTCATAGTCTTTCTACATCTCAGTCATCAGTGTCTCAGATGACGTACTTATCTCTGCTCATTCGTCCACGGCTGTTCTTACTTGCATCAATTTTATTGTAATAAACTTCTTTTTTCTCTACATGTCTAGACCACCTATTTTCAAATTAGTGCTTCATTTCACCCATGGTAGGCATTTTATTAATCATATTCTACATCTCAGTCTCAGTGTCTCAAATGACATACTTGTCTCTGCTCATTCATGCACAGCTGTTCTTACTTGCATCAATCTTATTATAATAAACTTCTTTTTTCTCTACATGTCTAGACCACCTGTTTTCAAATTAGTGCTTTATTTCACCCATGGTAGGCATTTTATTCATCATGTTCTACGTCTTAGTCATAAGTGTCACAAATCAAACTTCCTTTTATTACACTTACCACTCGTACTTTCAGTTACCCTTGTGTTTACAGTTGTCCCTTCGTGTATGCTTTCAACAACGCCTTCAGGACATTCTTAAGTAAATTATTCTGTGCTCATCTTGTATTCCCAAATGTCTTAACAAAATCTTTGGAGCTGGCGCTAAATATCCGCAGTCGATATCGTTGCAACCAATCGTGAATGCTCAGCAGCAGGAGGAGCCAATCACGATTGGCGTCACTGATATCGGTTGCAGAAATTTTCCGTCAGCTAATAAAATAACTAGTAAAAAATATGCCGAAGTTTCTTCAGCGCAGTTGAGTTTTCAGTACGGCAGCTACAGCGTATGATCAAGGCCACCGAAAACAGATCTATCTTTCGGTGGTCTCGGTATAATGCTGTACGGCCCAGTGGTGGCATATTCTATATCGTTGCCAGACGCACGATTATGGCTAACTTTAACGTTAAATAAAATAAAAACTACCGAGGAGGCTAGAGGGCTGCAATTTGGTATGTTTGATGATTGGATGGTGGTTGATCAACATACCAATTTGCAGATCTCTAGCCTCAGTAGTTTTTAAGATTTAAGGGCAGACAGAATAAAATGTGGACGGACAGACAAAGCCGGGACAAATAGTTTTCTTTTACAGAAAACTAGTAAACATTACATTTCCTTAAGTTCTGGTCTTTCATAAATTTGTTAAGTAAACTTTCGGTGTGATTTAAGTAACATTGGCTTTCAAATAAAGGAGAAATGATTTTGAATACTTTCCGTTCACAATTTAGAATATAGAATTTAGAAGTTAATTATAGAAATTCTATATACCATTTTTATACTGAGAAATAGACCATTTGCTTACTAATTATTGTACGGTTATGTAGGCTATCAAATAAAAGCGAAACGAATTTGAACTGTGTTTTATAACAGTACTTTGCCTCACAGTTTAGAATATAGAATGTATAAATTAGTTATAGAAATGCTATATACCATTTTTATACAGAGAAATGGGCCATTTGCTTACTAATTATTGTACGGTTATGTAGGCTATCAAATAAAAGCGAAATGATTTTGAATTGTACTTTATAACAGAACTTTGCCTCACAATTTAGAATATAGAATATGTAAGTTAATTATAGAAATGCTATATACCATTTTTATACAGAGAAATGGGCCACTTGCTCACTAACTATCGTACGGTTGTGTAGGCTATCAAATAAAAGCTAAAATGATTTTGAATTGTACTTTATAACAGTGCTTTGCTTCACAATTTAGAATACAGAATATAGAAGTGGATTATAGAAATGCTATATGCCATTTTTAAACACAGAAATAGACCTCTCGCTTACTAATGCTGCAGAGTTTTATAGGCTATCAAATAAAAGCGAAAATGATTTTGAATTGTACTTTATATCAGTACTTTGCCTCACAATTTAGAATATAGAAGTTAATTATAGAAATGCTATATACCATTTTTAAACACAGAAATGGACCTGTCGCTTACTAATGCTGTAGAGTTTTATAGGATGTATATAGGGAGGCCCCTATAACCTACGCAGAATCTACCTACACTGATTAATATGGAACCCAAAAATCCCGCAAGGTAATCTCGATTTTTCAGGGGAAAATTTAAGACACAATCTATTTAGGTAATCTGGGAGATCTCCTCTGATGAATTACGTCATGTTTTTAAGCCTTAAGGGGGGAAGATCAGTTTGATAAATTATCATTTGATATATTTTGCTTATTAGTCCTGCTTTATCATTTTTGTTTATCTGTAAATTGTTTATCATTTTTGTTTATATGTAAATTGAGAAAGATACAAAATATGAAATACAGGCTGATAAATCAAAGATATAAATCATGATTTATCAGACTGATACTACATGAAATTACAGATTTATCAAATGGTAATTTATCAGATTGATATGTATTACATAATGCAGCAAATGTAATAAAAGATTTCATACTTATTGTTAGAGATTACTTTTTAAATAATTAAAAAGTAATCTCTAGCAATAAGTATGTAATCTCTTTTACATATGTTATGTAGTATCAGTTTGATAAATTATCATTTGATATATTTTGTTTAATATTTTTTTTTATTTTTGATAATCTCTGAACTGAGATTTGCTGTAGAATGTTTGGGTAATTATTTTAAAAGTAATCTCAAGCAATAAGTATATAATCTCTTTTATATTTGTTGCTTTATGTAGTATCAGTTTGATAAATTACCATTTGATATATTTTGTTAATACATTTATTTATTATTTTCGGTAATATCTGAATTGAGATTTGCTGTAGAATATTTAGGTAACAATTATAAAATTAATTTCCAGTAATATATATTTTTTTTGATATTTGTCACTTTATGTGTTTATCAGTTTGATAAATTATGAGTTTATACATTTCCTTTAATTGTCTTTATATGTCGTATCTTTGCCTATACTTTTTAATTGAGTTTTTTTTTGTTGAATATTGAGGAAATGATTATAAAATTAACTTCAGTTAAAAATGATATTTAATCGTTTTTATATTTATCACTTTGTGTAGCATCAGTTTGATAAATCTTTATGTAGCATCAGTTTGATAAATCGTGATTTATATCTGATTTAAAAGTCTGTTTTTAATATTTTGTAACTTTCTGAACTGAGAATTTCGTTAACGTGTTAGATTAGGTAACCTGAAATGATCACAATAGACAGTCATTTTTATATATCAGTTCCATTGCTTATACCCAAACTGAAACTCCTCCCGTCTCTCTCTCTCTCTCTCTCTCTCTCTCTCTCTCTCTCTCTCTCTCTCTCCTCTCTCTCCTCGAATTTCCCGGTAAAAAAATAGTGAAAATTCTTCGGCCATTTATGAATCTCTCTCTCTCTCTCTCTCTCTCTCTCTCTCTCTCTCTCTCTCTCTCTCTGAATTCCCCGGTAAAAAAATATTGAAAATCCATCGACCATTTATGAATCTCTCTCTCTCTCTCTCTCTCTCTCTCTCTCTCTCTCTCTCTCTCTCTCTCTCTCTCTCGTCGAACCTCTCAGTCACCTCTCCATAGAGAAAAAAAGAGAGAAAATAAAGATATTGACAATTAAAGAGAGCAGGACCCGACGTCATCCATTAGTATAATTGGGAGGGAAGTGTCTCCGTCTCCCAGACCACATACAGACAAACCTGTCTGTGATTTGTCTGTGATGACGATAACGAATTTTTTCCTTTTGAGTTGGACAGAAACTTCTCTTGGGATCTCTGTCTGTGTGTCTGTCTCTTTCTCTCTTTATTTCTCTTTTTATTTTCTTTCATTCTTATTCAGATATAATTCTTCAACACGAGAAAGAGATACTTTATTTCTCTTTATTTTCTTTCATTCTTATTCAGGTATAATTCTTCAGCATGAGAGAGAGAGAGAGAGAGAGAGAGAGAGAGAGAGAGAGAGAGAGAGAGAGGGTGGATAAGTAAAATAATCATAGAAGAATTAACAATACTTTAAATTGCCCAAGAGGTATATATATATATATATATATATATATATATATATATATATATATATATATATATATATATATATATATATATATATATATATATATATATATATATATATATATATATATATATATATATATATTTATATATATATATATACACACATACACACACACACACACATACACACATACACATACATACATACATAAAACACACACACCAACACAAACTCTCTCACGAACAAACACTCACGGAAGAATGCACCAACTAAAATCCCCTTATTCATATCCACGCCAACATTCCTTCACAATTTAATAACAAAACTGCCTTTGATATAAAAATAAAAAAATAAAAACATAACACCTGTCATCTATGTCAACTTCTCCCAGGTCGAATATGAATTTTACCTCGGGGGAAAAAATAAAGAAAAAAAATATCCCCATGTTTTATTGTCACAATGCAACCATAAATGAATAACTAGCTAAATAAATGTAACAGGATACGCACCCGGATCTATCTCAGTTTTCTGTTTTTGGAAAGAGAGAGAGAGAGAGAGAGAGAGAGAGAGAGAGAGAGAGAGAGAGAGAGAGAGAGAGAGAGAGAGAGTGAAAACTATGATGGGCCGAAATGGTCAAGATTTGCATAACAGGAATTATTACAATGATAACTATGGATATAAAGAGAGAGAGAGAGAGAGAGAGAGAGAGAGAGAGAGAGAGAAAACTATGATGAGCCGAAATGGTCAAGAGTTGCATAACAGGAATTATTACAATGATAACTATAGAGAGAGAGAGAGAGAGAGAGAGAGAGAGAGAGAGAGAGAGAGAGAGAGAGAGAGAGAGAGAGAGACGTATTAAGAAGCAGACAGAGAAAGCAGACCAACTCTTCCATATTATTTTTTATTATATTCTCTCTCCCCCGTCAATTCCCTAGGACGTACGCACACAGAGAGAGAGAGAGAGAGAGAGAGAGAGAGAGAGAGAGAGAGAGAGAGAGAGAGAGAGACGTATTAAGAAGCAGACAGAAAAACCAGCTCAACTCTTTTATTTATTTTATTAATATATCTCCCCTGTCAGTTCTGTAGGATTCAGGCATGAGAGAGAGAGAGAGAGAGAGAGAGAGAGAGAGAGAGAGAGAGAGAGAGAGAGAGAGAGGGAGGCAGGCTTTATACTGGATTATATGACTGACGCGCTGCCTGTTTGTTCACGCACAAACGTTGAAGAGTTTAATGTCGCCTCGTGTTTGTGAAATGGTCGGCAGCTTCCCGACAGGATGAAATTATAAAACACCTTCACGCGAGAGATATAACAGCTTTTATTTATGTATTTTATTTTTGAGTGTCTGTTGTTCCGTTGCCTTATTGTTTTTTTGATGGCGTGATGAGATTGGCTCGTTAAAAGAACGGGAAGAAAACGAGAAAATAAAAGCTTTTATTTTCTGTAACAAGAATGTTCACTTGCGACTTTTATTTTTCGAAGGAACAATTTCTCTTTCGCGTTAAGTTTTTGTTTACGAGAAAATAAAAGCCCTTGATATCTGTAGGAGGTCTGCCACTTGTGACTTTTATTTTTCAAAGTTTTTATTTACGAGAAAATAAAAACTTTTATTTTCTGGAACAAGAATATTCACTTACGACTTTTATTTTTCTAAGGAACAATTTCTTTCTGTGGTCAAGTTTTTATGAGAAAATAAAAGCTCTTATTATCCATAACAAGAATATAACTTCCGACTTTTATTTTTCGAAGGAACAATTTCTTGTTATGTTCTAGTTTTTATTTATGAAAAAATAAAAGCTCTTATCTTCTATAACAAGAATTTCATCCGTATCTTTTATTTTCCAAAGAAAAATTTCTTTTTGTGGTCAAGTTTTTATTGAGGAGAAAATAAAAGCCCATATTATCCATAAGAATATTATCACTTGTGAATTTTATTTTTTTATTTATGAGAAATAAAAGCTCTTATCTTCTGTGACAAGAATATCATCCGTAGCTTTTATTTTTTCAAAGAGGCAATATCTTTTGATGGTCTAGTTAGTTTTCTGTAAAAGAAAACTATTGAAATGTCTGTTTGTCCGTCCGTCCGCACTTTTTTCTGTCCGCACTTTTTCTGTTCGCCCTCAGATCTGAAAAACTACTAAGGCTAGACGGCTGCAAATTGGTATGTAGATCATCCACCCTCCAATCATCAAATGTACCAAATTGCAACCCTCTAGCCTCAGTAGTTCGTATTTGATTTAAGGTTAAAGTTAGCCATAATCGTGCGTTTGGCAACGATATAGGAAAGGCCACCACCGTGCCGTGGTTAAAGCTTCATGGGCCGCGGCTCATACAGCATTATGCAACTGCTCCGAAGTTTTCCTCCTGTTACGCCTTTTAGACCTATTTATTGTCAATTTCCGTTTCAGCGTTGATTGACCTCATAGGTCCCAACGCTTGGCCTTTGCCCTAAATTTGATATTCCGTCCATAAATTTAGATGCAAAAAAGTAATTCGGGAGTTTAAAGCAAGTTTCTTGTTTATATTCATCCCCCCAAAACACTTCACGAATTCCCATCTCTATTTAAAATCGATCTTTCCTTTAGGGCTAAATTTTATATTCCATTCCATTCCATTCCTCCCCGTAGGGGGCAGTGTGAGGTGCACTGTAGGCATTGCTTAGGGTTCTTTGCAGCATGCCTTCGGCCCCTAGCTGCAACCCTTTTCGTTCCTTTTACTGTACCTCCTTTCATATTATCTTTCTTTCATCTTACTTTCCTCAACCCTCTCCTAACAAACTTTTTACTGTCAATTTCCGTTTCAGGCTGAATGGCCTCGTAGGTTCCAGTGTTTGGCCTTTGGCCTAAATTCTGTATTCAATTCAATTGAATCCATTCCATTCCATTAATTTTATTAAAGGGAAAATAGTAATTTAGGAGTAAAAGGTGATTGATTTCCTTGTTCATATTCACGCCCCCTCCCCCCCAAAAAAAAACAATTCAAGAATTTAGAGGGAAAATAATAATTTAGGAATAAAAAAAACCAATTCAAGAATTTAAAGGGAAAATAATAATTTAGGAATAAAAAAAACCAATTCAAGAATTTAAAGGAAAATAATAATTTAGGAATAAAAAAACCCAATTCAAGAATTTAAAGGGAAAATAATAATTTAGGAATAAAAAAACCAATTCAAGAATTTAAAGGGAAAATAATAGTTTAGGAATAAAAAAAACCAATTTAAGAATTTAAAGGGAAAATAATAATTTAGAAATCAAAAAAACCAATTCAAGAATTTAAAGGGAAAATAATAATTTAGGAATCAAAAAAACCAATTCAAGAATTTAAAGGGAAAATAATAATAATTTAGGAATAAAAAAAAACAATTCAAGAATTTAAATGGAAAATAATAATTTAGGAATAAAAAAAAAAAAAATTCAAGAACTCTCATCTCTATTTTTAAGTCAATCCCTCCCTGTATATCAATTCGACTCCCTTGTTCCGCCCTATCTTTGATCTGCTCTCGAAGCGAGATTCGAGTTTCTTTCATTAAATCCTCAGTTCACTGAGCAAACACCCAGTTCTGTTATCCCTCTTCTTCTTCTTCTTCTTCTTCTTCTTCTTCTTCTTCTTCTTCTTCTTCTTCTTCTTCTTCTTCTTCTTCTTCTTCGTCTTCTTCTTCTTCTTCTTCTTCCTCTCATGCACCTATAATCGGAAGCACTTACCTCTCTCAGTCCCCTCAAGTACCTCGTCCTTGAATCTTTTAAAAGGTCTTCTTTAGTTTCTGGTTCTTGAGTATACTTAGCCCTCTGTGTTTCTTTAATATGCACTTTTTTTTATTAGTTTTCCGTAAAAGAAAACTATTGTGCCGGTTTTGTCTGTCCGTCCGCGCTTTATTCTGTCCGCACTTTTTCTGTCCGCCCTCTGATCTTACAAACTACTGAGGCTAGAGGGCTGCAAATTGGTATGTTATTCATCCACCCTCCAATCATCAGACGTACCAAATTGCAGCCCTCTAGCCTCAGTAGTTTTTATTTTATTTAAGGTTAAAGTTAGCCATAATCATGCTTCTGGCAACGATAGAGGATAGGCTACCACAAGGCCGGCGTGGTTAGTTTCATGGGCCGCGGCTCTAGATCTATTTTCGGTGGCCTTGATTATACGCAGTACCGGCTGCACAGAAAACTCGATTGCGCCGAAGACATTTCGACGCAATTTTTACTTATTCTTATTTGACTTTCCTTCCTTCCTATGTATTCCTCTTTCATGCTAGGATGACTTTTTTCTAAGAATTTGAGACTTGCTCTAATAAAGGAATTATCTTATAAGATTCTCTACATCAGTTCCTTGTGACCAATATATCTTTAAACTTTATTTTTAATTCAACTTGAACATACCTCAAAAATCACCTTGCCTCCTGAATTACTTTCTCTAATGTAAATTATATTTTTAATTGTTTATTTCTGTAAACATTCACCCAAAACAGCACCTTCTTGAATAAATTCATGATACACCTACCGAACGCGCATGCGCAGTTTTTATACTTCCTGTCCGGTACTTTTGCGATCAGGTCACCCAGCTGGATCATCCTATCTTACTTTTCATTTTATTATTATTATTATTATTATTATTATTATTATTATTATTATTATTATTATTATTATTATTATTATTATTATTATTTTAAGAGTGATACTGTATGTCTACTCTCTTTACTGGCTGCTGTTATTATTATTATTATTATTATTATTATTATTATTATTATTATTATTATTACTACTCACAATATACCCACCAGTGCTGGTGGAAAAACTCTGGAGGTAGTTTTATTATTAGATTATTATTATTATTATTATTATTATTATTATTATTATTATTATTATTATTATTATTATTATTATTATTATTCAGAAGATGAACCCTATTCATGTGGAACATGCCCACCAAAGGGGCCATTGACATGAAATTCAAGCTTCCAAAGAATATGATGGTGTTCATTCTAAGGAAGTAACAGAAGGTAACAGAAAACACTGAGAGAAACGATCAGTTATCAGAAAATAAAAAAAAGAAATAGAAAATTAACAAATGAAAAGATAAAAATGCAAGTAAATGATTAAAACTTACAATTTTTGAAGTCCCAATGGCAACACATCAGTACGCGCTGTAATTGTCAACACACTCAGTACTCTTGAATGGAACATTATCAGAATTATAAAAGCCACGATGAATTGAACGTTTAATGCGACTGAAAAGAAAATAAAGAAAGAAAAGGTACCACGGAGCTCAATTTATTTATGTGCAAAAGTCGAGCACAAAGTTTCCATAACGAGGTCATTAAATTTGAGCATAAGCCTCGGGGTATTGCAAACTTGGCCGTTTGGGAATTTCTTTCCGGCTTAACGGCCTCCTTGAGTTTTTCCACGGGTTGTGAGTGGTAATAATAATAATAATAATAATAATAATAATAATAATAATAATAATAATAATAATAATAATAATAATAATATTCTTTCTGTAATAATAATAATAATAATAATATTCTTTCTGTAATAATAATAATAATAATAATAATAATAATAATAATAATAATAATAATAATAATAATAATAATAATAATACTTCTTCTTTTTGTATTTTCGGTTGCCTGGTATGTTGTGAGTAATAATAATAATAATAATAATAATAATAATAATAATAATAATAATAATAATAATAATAATAATAATAATAACTGTTCTTTCTGTATTTTCTGTTACCTGGTATGTTGTGAATAATAATAATAATAATAATAATAGTAATAATAATAATAATAATAATAATAATAATAATAATAATAATAATTAAATGCAATGTAAGAATGAATAAAGAGGAATAAGAATAGACGAAGAAACTGTGGAACGAACGAAGAGGTAGATAACAGAAACGAAGGAGGAATAATGGAACAATAGCCAAGATAGGAGAGGCCCCTTGGGTGGTTATAAAGGTGCACTGTAAGCATTACTTAAGGTTCTTTGCAAGGTGCCTTCGGGCCCTAGCTGCAACCCCTCTCGCTCCTTTTACTGTACCTCCTTTCATATTCTCTTTCTTCCGTCTTACTCCCCTCAACCCTTCCCTAACAATTGATTCATAGTGCAACTGCTTTGAGGCTTTCCCCCTGTTACACCTTTCAAACCTTTTTATTGTCAATTTCCTTTTCAGCGCTGAACGACCTCATAGGTCCCAGTGCTTGGCCTTTGGCCTAAATTCTATATTCTGTTCAATCCAGAACAGGAGAGACGAGTAACGAACGAATGGTGGGAATAACGGAGTGAGGAAGAGCGAAAATGACAGGATAAACGAACGGAGATCAAACGTAATGGAATAATCAGGTGAAGGACGAATAAAGAACAGATATGAGAGAGAGAGAGAGAGAGAGAGAGAGAGAGAGAGAGAGAGAGAGAGGAGAGAGGGAGGTAAAAGGGGAATTGATAGCAAAAATAATAAGAGCAAGAGCCAGGATCATAGAAAAACAGAATAATAGGAATACAGGGAAAAGAGTAATAGATATTCTCTCTCTCTCTCTCTCTCTCTCTCTCTCTCTCTCTCTCTCTCTCTCTCATTAGAGAGCCTCAGATTCTTACTTGAGGAAACTCTCTCTCTCTCTCTCTCTCTCTCTCTCTCTCTCTCTCAGATCCTTGCTCTCTCTCTCTCTCTCTCTTTTATTAGAGGGCCTCACATCCTTACCTGAGCAAGCTCTCTCTCTCTCTCTCTCTCTCTCTCTCTCTCTCTCTCTCTCTCTCTCTCTCTCTCTCTCTCTCTCTCTCTCTCTCAGTCAGTCCTGACGTGGGAAAACGAGAGCTGGGAAAATGGGGCGAATGATGTCCCAGCTCGTGCCAAAGGAACGAATTTGATCCTCCATCATATTGGCCACTTGTAGGGGAAGACAGGATATGTCCGGGACAAGAGTGTATTCGTTTGGTGTCTTGAAGGAGACAGATGGATATATCACGTACGCATGTCTTCTTTTTTATATTCTCTTTCCTTTTTCGTTCTTTGTTTATTCTTCTTCTTCTTCTCCTTCTGCTGTCTTTGAGGAGACAGGTGGATATGTCACGTGTGCATATCTTCTTTTTTATATTCTCTTTCTTTGTTCTTTCTTTGATTTCTTCTTTTTTCGTTTTCTTCTTTTGCTGTCTTTGAGGAGAAGATGAATATATCACTTATATTTATCTTATTTTTTATATTCTCTTTCTTTTTTCATCCTTTGATTTCTTCTTCTTCTTCTTCTTCTTCTTCTTCTTCTTCTTCTTCTTCTTCTTCTTCTTCTTCTTCTTCTTTTCCTTTGCTGTGTTTGAGGAGATGAATATATCACGTATACATATGCATATCTTCTTTTTTAAATTCTCTTTTTTTTCATCGTTTGATTTCTTCTTCTTCTTTTGCTGTCTTCGAGGATACGTAGATATGTCACGTATATTTATATTATTTTTTGTCTGTTCCCTTTCTTTTTTCATCCTTTTATTTCTTCCTCTTTTTCTATTTTCTTTTTTTTTTGCTATTTTATGTCTTCTTCCGGTTCGAATTTGTCTCCACAAAACAAAAATAAGAAGAAAAGGAGTAACTTCTTTTCATTACAAATTTTTGATTGAGGTTTGTATAGCTCTTAGTTAAGTGTCTGTCTATTCAAATGTATTTAAGCATTCCTTGAGAGCAGCTCGTATGAGTATGACGTGTGTGTTTCATACTGCAGTTTAAAAAGATAACCAGATATATATATATATATATATATATATATATATATATATATATATATATATATATATATATGTATGTATGTATGTATATATACATATATATATATTTATTTATATATATACATATATATATTATATATGTGTTTATATATATATATATATATATATATATATATATATATATATATATATATATATATATATATATATATATATATCACAATTTGTCACTTAAAAACTCTATGTTTATTACAAAGGACAACAATACTTAGACATAATATATAAATATCAAATATGCTACTTCCCAGATGTACACATTTACATAATCCAACTTCAGATTAATGATAATGTTTTAATTATCATTGTTAATATAATATAATATAATATAGTAATATAATATAATATAATATAATAATTAAAAAATACTCATTATAGAAATGAGTTGAATTGGAGAAACATGGGTACATAACTATGGCTTTATTTTTTTTTTAAATGTACACAACTATAATTGTGGATTTGTTTCTCCAATACCTGTTGCATTCATTTCCAAAAAGTGTACGGAAATCTTTCCCTGGAAGTTGTTCCAGGCCCGGAATGCCTAATCTCGTGTCACTGGAAACGACATGTACTGGAAATAATTACGAATGAATTATACCAGAGGGCGGCTACTTTTAATTATAATTAGTTATATAGTTATCTGAGTATAGTATAAAGCAGGAAGGGATGCTCTCTCTCTCTCTCTCTCTCTCTCTCTCTCTCTCTCTCTCTCTCTCTCTCTCTGACAGAAATGTTATGCTTTCGTAAGGTATACCACAGCCTACTTGGGGGAGGATCTTCGTAATCATAGTCTCTCTCTCTCTCTCTCTCTCTCTCTCTCTCTCTCTCTCTCTCTCTCTCTCTCTGACAGAAATGGTTTGTTGCCCCTTATGAGGGGTAAACCACATTCAACTTGGGCGAAGGTATTCCATATTGTAAGCTCTCTCTCTCTCTCTCTCTCTCTCTCTCTCTCTCTCTCTCTCTCTCTCTCTCTCTCTCTCTCTCTCTCTCTCGACCGTACGTGCTCGTGGTGCCAATTAAGTCGGGGATAAATTAGAAGCGGTCGACTTTGATCTTCGTTTGTCCCAAAGAAGGGAAATGTGAACATGAAATTGTTCTGGGTTGACTGTGACTCGGCCATTCGGTTTACGTAGCTGGAAGGTGGGGGAGGGAGGGAGGCTTGGACTCTGAAGGGACAATTATTGTCACTGAAACGCAAACCGGAAGACTTTGCGTAGGAATCGGATCGCTAATTAATGTGGGGGTAAGCGCCCCCGTCATCCCTCCGAAGGGAGGGAGGGAGAGAGTGAGAGAGGGATTGAGTGCGATAGGATAGTTTTTTTTTTGAAAGAGGAGAGGTTTCAGGGACTTTGGGGGCGCTCTAGAATTTTTGGGGTTCTCTACAACTTTTTTGGAGGCTCTAGAACTTATTTTTAGAGGCCCTGTAACTTTTTGGTGGGATCTAGAACTGTTTTTGAGGCTCTAGGACTTTTTGAAGGGCTCTAGAATTTTTGGGGGCCTCTAGAACTTTTTGGAGGCTCTTGAATTTTTTTTTCAGGGTTCCAGAACTTTTTGGTGGGATCTAGAGTATTTTTGGAGGTTCTGGAACTTTTTTCTGAGGCTCTAGAACTTTTTCTAGCCACACACACACACATATACATATACATATACATATACATATACATATACATATACATATACATATACATATACATATACATATACATATGCATATACAGTATATCTACCCCCACAAATAAGTCAATGACAAATCAATACAGAACGTTGTCCCCAAAAACCTCACAAAGAGAAAAACATTCTCCTACTCCCGTGAAGACGAATCTCCTTACCCAAACAGACAGTTTACAGAAAATCCTTCCTTCTCCTCTTTCGTCCCCGCTCTCTCTCTCTCTCTCTCTCTCTCTCTCTCTCTCTCTCTCTCTCTCTCTCTCTCTCTCTCTCTCTCTCGATTCAGACGGGAAACAAAGACCCCTAAACAGTTTGGGGGAGGGGGAGGGTGTTGAGAGAGAGCCCAGCAAATATCGGTGGTGGAGTTTATTGATCTTCACTTTGAGAAAGTAAACACAGGCGCAGAGAGCCGTTGCAAGGGCTCGACCCTTCTGCTACTACTACTGTTTTACTACTGACGCTGCTGCACCTGAGTGGGAATGAGACCTGTCCAAGGAGTTCGGTTCTTTAACGAGATACTCAGACGAATTTAAAGTCTGGGATGTCATATCCTTTGGCAGAAACGTTCAAGAGGTTCGGAAGATTATTTGTGGAGGCTTCGATTGATAAAACAAACTAGTTTCCCCGGATTGTTTGAAGTGCAGAGGGCCAGCTGGCCTGAAGAATGGGGTGGGGTTGGGGGAATGAATTTACATACCTTGTTTGGAATGAAAAAGATGCCTTCATATATTATTATTATTATTATTATTATTATTATTATTATTATTATTATTATTATTAGTATGAGAAGACTAGACCAGACTATTCCATACGGACCCTTTCTGATCTCTTTTTGAAGAAGAAGAAGAAGAAGAAGAAGAAGAAGAAGAAGAAAATAAAAAAGAAAAAAAAAATAAAAGAAGAAGAAGAAAAATAGAAATAAGAAGAAGAAAATAAGAAGAAGAAGAAGAAAGAAAAGAAAAGAAGAAAAAGAAGAAGAAGAAGAACAAGAACAAGAAGAAGAAAAATAAAAATGAAAGAAGAAGAAGAAGAAGAAAATAAAAATAATAAAAGGAAGAAGAAGAAAGTGAAGAAGAAAAATAAAATAAAAGAAGAAGAAGAAGAAGAAGAAGAAGAAGAAGAAGAAAAATAAAAGGAAAGAAGAAGAAGAAGAAGAAGAAGAAGAAGAAGAAGAAGAAGAAGAAGAAGGAAGAGAAGAAGAAGAAAGGAAGTTTTCTCATAACCGAGAAATCCCCAGCGGACGGATTTGCTAATCTACGAACCTTTTCAGGCGAGTCGCTGTTTCTCGACCTCTTCCGGAGCCTCTCCAAGTTCTTAGTAAAGTCTCTCTCTCTCTCTCTCTCTCTCTCTCTCTCTCTCTCTCTCTCTCTCTCTCTCTCTCTCTCTAGCGATGTTGTGTCTCAATTCGTTTGATGATGGAAAAAGTTGCATCGTCTCCTCTGCATTGCATTTCCTTCTTCTTCTTCTTCTTCTTCTTCTTCTTCTTCAGTTCCTCGTCTTCCTCTTCTCCTTCTTCTCCTCCTCCTTCTTCTACTAATCCTCGTCGCGGGCACTGAAAGTCTTGTGAAACTGTCCCCGAGATCGTATATAAATATATTTTTCTCTCAGACAAGCAAACTGGTCATAGTGAGAAATGGACTTGCCAGAATTCTTCTTTTACATTAGGCCTGTTCTATTATTTTATTTACTGTAAATAGGAATTTATTATTATTTTTTTATTTTAGCTCTAAGTGTGAAACTCACACTAGTGTATTTGATGTGAAGTAAAGCGTTTATTATTGTTATTATTATTATTTTTATTATTATTATTATTATTATTATTATTATTATTATTATTATTATTATTATTATTATTATTATTATTATTATTATTGTGGGTATCAAGATTATAATCTCTTAATTTTCAGAATGGTTATCAATATAACCATTCTGAAAAATTAAGAGATTATAATCTTGATACCCACAATAATTTTCGTTTAATAAATATGACAAGTTCAGTTATATTTACTTGGACAATTTCAGTGTATTTCGAAGACATACTGTATAAGTAATTCATGTGTAATTTAGAACCTTGGTAAAATCTTCTTAAATAATGAAAAATCTTATTATTTTCCTATACAGTCCTTTCTTTGAGCATGGCCAGTAAACATAATTAGGCTGGAAACTATTTTTAATGGCTATGGGAATTTTTTTAAGGAAATAAATTATCCATAGGTGTGCTTTTTACATGCTGAATATTTCACAAAATGTAGAAAACTAGATACTTTGCTTCTTAACTGAAAGGATATTGCTGTGCAATTGGGACTTAAGCTTGCATCTACCCCCATGTCTCTCTTTGTAAGGAAACACACTTTTTTCCTCTGTAAATTGCCACGCCCCACTGTAAACAAACCCACCTGTCCCTTCAAAGGACCACACCCATTTGCAAACAAACCCACCTGTCCATTTAAAGGGCCACGCCCTTCTGTAAACAAACCCACCTTTTCCCCCCTCAAATGGCCACGCCCCTTTGTAAACAAACTCACCTGTCCATTTAAAGGACCACGCGCCTTTGTAAACAAACCCACCTGTCCCTTCAAAGGGCCACACCCCTTTTTAAACAAACCCACCTGTCCATTTAAAGGGCCACGCCCCTTTGTAAACATATCCACCTGTCCATTTAAAGGGCCACACCCCTTTGTAAACAAACCCACCTGTCCATTTAAAGGGCCACGCCCCTTTGTAAACAAACCACCTGTCCATTTAAAGGGCCACGCCCCTTTGTAAACAAACCTACCTGTCCATTTAAAGGGCCACGCCCTCATGTAAACAAACCCACCTGTCCGTTTAAAGGGCCACACCCCTTTGTAAACAAACCCACCTGTCCATTTAAAGGGCCATGCCCCTTTGTAAACACACCCTCCTTTTTTTCCTTTAAAGGGCCACCCCGTTTGTTTACATTAGGGCTTGTAAATGCTCCTTGGCTAAAATCTTAATCTTATGTTGAAAGAGGAAATCAAGGGATTTGGAGAATGTTAATGTTTACTAATGATTTTGATCTTATGTGATTAATTTAAGTCTCTCACAATAAGATCAAAGTCATTAAATTGATTTATATTATGATGGATTTTTAGTTTTCTGTAAAAGAAAACCATTGTGCCGGCTTTGTCTGTCCGTCCGCACTTTATTCTGTCCGCACTTTTTCTGTCCGCCCTCAGATCTTAAAACCTACTGAGGGTAGAGGGCAGCAAATTGATATGTCCATCATCCACCCTCCAGTCATCAAACATACCAAATTGCAGCCCTCTAGCCTCAGTAGTTTTTATTTATTTTATTTAAGGTTAAAGTTAGCCATAATCGTGCTTCTGGCAACGATATAGGATAGGGCACCACCAGGCCGTGATTAAAGTTTGATGGGCCGTTGCTCATAGAGCATTATACCGAGACCACAGAAAGATGGATCTGTTTTCGGTGGCCTTGATTATACGCTGTAGCTGCTGTACAGAGAACTCAATTGCGCCGAAGTTTTTTCGGCGCATTGTTTACTTGTTTATATTGTAGATTAACTCATATATATATATATACTGTATATATATATATATATATATATATATATATATATATATATATATATATATATATATATATATATATATATATATATATATCATCACTTTCAAATTCAGTAAGATACAACTTATGAATTTTTATTGTCCTAACGACATGACCTCAGCTTTCCCACGTTCAGAAGGAACTTATAGGACCAATCACTTAAGTGTGGATGCACTCGCGCGCACTCGCGCACGCACGGATCCAACAGCAAAATCAAAAAGCATTCGAAGTGAATAAAAGACAAAAAAAAAAAAATATGGAAACCAGAATCCACTGGCCACAGGTTTTTATTTCAGGACAGAGAGTCGCAGTTCGTTTTATCTTCCTTGAAAAATTGACGAAAGGTCGACTCTGCCTGGCCTTTGGTTTACTGTCCCTGGTGAAAATCATTTTTTCATGAGACCAACAACAGCAGAGAGAGAGAGAGAGAGAGAGAGAGAGAGAGAGAGAGAGAGAGAGAGAGAGAGAGAGAGAGAGAGAGAGAAAGAAAAGAGTTGGGTCCTTTCGTGAAATGTTTAGTCCCCAGAAAGTTTTATTTTTTTTAAGTACATTCTTTTCTAGGTAGATTTCTCCAGGTTTTTGTTGGTTATTTTCTTAAGTTCTGTGTAGATAGATTTATACATGTGCCTCTTTTTAGAGAACTAGCAAGTGTGAGCAGAGTACTGTATCATTTAGCCTTTATATATATATATATATATATATATATATATATATATATATATATATATATATATATATATATATATATATATATATATATATATATATATATATATATATATATATATATATATATATATATATGAACTTTATCACTTACACAATCGTTCTGTGCATTAATACAATTAACAAATGGACCTCATTTAAATTGTATGATATATATACACACATACAAAATAAAGATGAAAAATGTCATGTCTCACTCAGTAAAACGACATGTATTATCTCACACTAAAAGGTGGGAAGGGGTTGGGGGGGTGGTGTGTGGAATCCCCCACTAAAAGGTGGGGAATTAGTTCTGATTAATGACATCCTTCTTCCTACGTTTAAATCAAGAAAAAAAAAATGGCGGAACGTATTCAGGCCCAGATCAGAGGATTTGCTGTATGATTAATGGGGCTGAAACTTAGCGCATTTTTTCTCGAGTGATTCAACTCTGATTAATTGCCGAGTCCGTCATTTTTCTCGTCGGTAAATCGGGGGAAAAAATGTATCTGTTATTTTCTCCCTGAAGCTGGTAAAAAATTATCTGTTATTTTGTTCCCTGGATTTGGAAAAGTATCTTATTTTCTCCTTACATCTGGAAAAAAATATCGTTTTCTTCCTAAATTTGGAAAAATGTCATATTTTCTCCTAAATCTGGAAAAAAAACTGTTATTTTCTACCTAAATCTGGGAAAATATGATATTTTCTCCTTAAATCTGGAAAAAATTTTATTTTTTCCCTGAATCGGGAAAAAGTCTGTTGTTTTCTGCTAAATCTGGGAATATGTTATTTTCTCCCTATCTCTGGAGAAGTATTTGTTATTTTCTACCTATATCTGGAAAAATATCTGTTATTTTCTCCCCAAATCTCTCTCTCTCTCTCTCTCTCTCTCTCTCTCTCTCTCTCTCTCTCTCTCTCTCTCTCTCACGACAAAATTAAAGTCAAACTGCTACATACATATATGAAAATTTAAATTGACTATTCGAATTGCAATTTATAGAATCTTTCTCTCTCTCTCTCTCTCTCTCTCTCTCTCTCTCTCTCTCTCTCTCTCTCTCTCTCTCTCTCTCTCTCTCTCTAGAGAAATTATACTTAAACTTTGCTACACTCTCACGAAAAATTAAAACTTTAATTCAAGTTTATTCAATTTAAACTCTCATCCCTGAGAGGATAAAGATTTCGCCTAAATCCTTGATCATAACTTAATGTAGGAAAGTTTATTTGATCCTGCTGTAACTTCTGACTCCCAGCCTGCATCGGAATTCACAGAGGTGGCAAGCATTGTTCAGGCACCGTGAAAAATGACCTCACTTTGGCCCCTGGTATCTGTAATAATTGATTGCCCAACTTACGTCAAGAGCTTTGAGTTTTAAACCTCTAGAATGAGATAAGATAATTTTTAGGTCAGTTGTATTGAGTTGCCAATTAGTTTTTGAATGGTATTCATATATTGCGTAAGGAAGTGTTTGAGGTTTTTGAGCAATGTTCCTAATATTTTTTTACCGTTGAGTTTTCTTAAGAGACCAAAATTATAAATTATATATATATATATATATATATTATATATATATATATATATATATATATATATATATATTATATTATATTATATACAGTATATATATATATATATATATATATATACATATATATATATATATATATATATATATATATATATATATATATATATATATATATATATATATATATATATATATATATATATATTTATAAAACTCTATAGAGAAGTATACCCTGACTTCACTGTTTGTTTATTCTGAGACAATAGCTGTTTTTTTTTTTTAATTCTTTACGATGATACTGTACCATAAATTTCATGTTTTATTTAATTTTTTATTTATTTTGATCTAATATATTAATTAATTTTAATTTTTTAATACTTATTAACTTTGCGTATTGTACATTTTGTAAAATAATATTCATTCTGTCATACATAATTATTAAAAATAATATAAAACAAGGTCAAGATGATAAGTCCTACCCATGAGGACGTTAGGTACCATTTTGAGGCTTCGAATTAACGCAGTTTCATTCTACCAGTGGTGAGAGAGAGAGAGAGAGAGAGAGAGAGAGAGAGAGAGAGAGAGAGAGAGAGAGAGAGAGAGAGAGAGGGTGGCCTTGCTAGTGAAACATGGCATGTAATTACCGTAGACTTTGGGTTAAGGTAAGAAAATTAGTCAGATCATTCAAACAGTGGAAAAGTAATACTCTCTCTCTCTCTCTCTCTCTCTCTCTCTCTCTCTCTCTCTCTCTCTCTCTCTTCGACATGGATGTCACTCGCCTTAATTTTCGTCTGAACGAAGCTTAATTGGTGGAATAAAAAAAAA
>NC_089786.1:330000-332500 GCF_040412425.1 Macrobrachium rosenbergii
AAATGTATTCTTTTATATATTTACATATATATTTAAAATTTAAAATTGTATATGATACAAATCTTTAAATTATATATATATATATATATATATATATATATATATATATATATTCTTTTATATTTATATACATATTATATATATTCTTTTTATATTTATATACATCTTATATACCCACATGCATACATACACCCATATACGCACGCATATACATACATATATATATATATATATATATATATATATATAGAAATATATAATATATATATTTAAAATTTTATAATTTTATATAATAGAAATCTAGAAATTATATATATCTATATTCTTATATATATATATATATATATATATTATATATATATATATATATATATATATATATGTATATATATATATATATATATTATACACACATACATACACACACACACACACACACATTCTAAGCACGTAACCTGGCAACCAATCCACCTTTTTAGAACTGCATCTCATCCTTCGCACCACAAAAACACCAATAACTCAATTCAGCCATTCCTAACCTGGAGTCTGCCGAAGTGGCAGACATATAGCCCCCCTTCACACTCTAATTAATCTGTCAGTTCCACTTCCCACTACAGAAACGTGGAGACTCCTCCGGGAGATCAACCCCCCCCCCCCACCCACTACGTTCACTGGTGTCTCGTCGTTGTGCAACATTTTTGCGTCGACCCTGTAGAAAATTTTGGATGCAAATTTGAGGGTCCTTCCAGAACCCTGTCTCTTTTAGGGGTGTGTTTCATCCTGTTCTTGAGATTTGTGGTGATTTAATGAACATAATAGATGAATAGGTACAATTATATTAAATTGAAGAATATGGTGTTCATTTAAAAGAAGGCAAATCAATACATTTGTAGATAAATAGGTAAAAGTATAGATAAATTAAAGAATATGGTGTTCATTTAAAAGGAGGTAAATTAAGAAATTTATAGATAAATAGGTAAAAATATAGATAAATTAAAGAATATGGTGTTCATTTAAGAGAAGGTAAATTTATAAATTAACACACACACACACACATACATATATATATATATATATATATATATATATATATATATATATATATATATATATATATATATATATATATATATATAGATAGGGAAATATATAGATAAATTTAAGAATATGGTGTTCATTTAAAAGAAGGGACATTAAGAAATTTATAGATAAATAGCTAAAAATATAGACTTTAAAGAATATGGTGTTAATTTAAAAGACGGCAAATCAATACATTTATAGATTAAACAGGTAAAAATATAGATTAATTAGAGAATATGGTGTTAATTTAAAAGATAAATTGATAAATTAATAGATAAATAGATAAAAATATAGATATTTTTGAAAGAAGTTACTGAAGATATTAAGAAATACAGGGGGAAGAATCAGTCTTAAGAAAAATAAGATAAATTAGCAAATCAATAGATAAGTTGGTAAAAATATAAATGAATTATTAACTCTTCAGATAAATGGATAAAGATATAAATAAATTATGAAATTAATGGATAAATAGATAAAGATAGTAGTGAATTATTGAAATACAAGGGTGAAATATTTCAGGGCATAACTGCAATGACAATTCGCCTTGTTTTCTAATAATTTATACGTATTTTTATCCATGTCATTTTATTTACAGAATTGCCAATAAAATCTTCTATGCTATTTAACCCAGTCCCAAAAATTTAGGAGGTTTTAAGTCCCTAAAATATCCCTTAATACCAAGTCATCATATCATCCCTTGTGTGTTGTTGAATTTAGAGAAATAAAAAATGATTCTTTTTTATTCCTTTTAGTCAGTGAATTCGACCAGAATTCAAAGTAGGCTCTTAGTGAAGAGTCCTCCCCCTCCCCCTGCCACTTCCCCCTCCCATTTTTAGAGCAGAATCTCCCCTCTCCCTCTCCCCTCTCCCCTTAAAGCAGAATCTCCCCTCCCCTTTCCCCTCCCCTTTCAGAGCAGATTCTCCCCCTTCCCCTTTCCCCCCTCCTTTTAGAGCAGAATCTCAACCTCTCCCTCCCTCCCTCTCCCCTCCCTCCTTTTAGAGGAGAATCTCAACCTCTCCTCCCCTTCCTTCCTCCTCCCCCTCCTTTTAGAGCAGATTCTCCACCTCCCTCTCCCCCTCCCCTTTTAGAGCTGATTCTCCACACCCCTTCCCCTCCTTTTAGAGCAGATTCTCCCCTTCCCCTATCTCTCCCCCTTTTAGAGCAGAATCTCAACCTCTCCCCTCCCTCCCTCCCCTCCCCTTTTAGAGCAGAATCCTCCTCCTCCTCCTCCTCCTCCTCCTCCTCCTCCTCCTCCTTTTAGTGCAGATTCTCCCCTCCCCTCCCTCCTTTTTATAGCAGAATCTCCCCCCCCTCCCCCCTCCTCCCATCCTCCTCCTCCTCCTCCTCCCCCCCCTTCAGAGCAGAGTCTTCCCCTCCCACTCCCACTCCTACTCCCCCCTCCCCCCAAAAAAACCATTAA
>NC_089786.1:342500-350000 GCF_040412425.1 Macrobrachium rosenbergii
TATACACACATACACATACACAGCGTATGAAAGACAACATGTAAGATTTTCATACACAGTCATTAAAATATTATGACTGAATTATAATCTCACCGTCGTCAGGGTGATATAGGAATGTTAATAGGAATCCATACACACATATACACACGTGTGTATATACGCATACACATACACATACACAAGACTCGAGATTTCCACAAACATTCATTAAAATGTTATGACTGAACGATCATCTCTCCCACCGCTATAAGAATCAATGTTTGCACATTCACGCGTCAGGTAACGCTTTTATCATTGTGTTATATTGTCCAAATAAGAGATAAGAGATCTCTTCAAGATAAAGCAATCAAGCAATCAAGCAATCAAGCAATCGTCATGTAGACGACACAACCGGAGAAGAACGACACCAGGAAAGCAATAACAGGAGCAATGATAAAGGAAGATTGAGCAATTATATACGTCAGGTTCATCCGCACGAAACATCTCTCTCTCTCTCTCTCTCTCTCTCTCTCTCTCTCTCTCTCTTGTTTGCCTGTCTCTTTCTCTCCAGTTATGTGCTAGGAAACAGTGTTGTACTCTCTCTCTCTCTCTCTCTCTCTCTCTCTCTCTCTCTCTCTCTCCAGATATCTACAGTGTTGTATTCTTTCTATCTCACCGGATAACGAATCTCTCTCTCTCTCTCTCTCTCTCTCTCTCTCTCTCTCTCTCTCTCTCTCTCTCTCTCTCTCTCTCCAGTTATCTACAATGTTGCATTCCCTCTGTCTCTCTATCTCACTAGATATCGAATCTCTCTCTCTCTCTCTCTCTCTCTCTCTCTGACCACTCGAGCGAAGAGACGTCACAAACAGAAGGAGGCTCAATTATCGCCCCTTGGGAAGATCCAGAAATATATCGTAATGAATTATTATTATTATTATTATTATTATTATTATTATTATTATTATTATTATTATTATTATTATTATTATTATTATTATTATTATATTTTTTCTTGTTAATTATTTATATTTTTTTTGCGTTTTCTTTTTTCACCTATTTATATTATCTTTTCTCTTTAATTGCACTATTGCAATATGTGTTTCAATGTGCTTGCAATATGGCAATATTGCAGTCAAATTTTATATATAATAAAGGATTTTTTGTTCGTTTCCTGGAAGCTTGCTTCAAGAAGAGCTTCAAGCAAGCAGGAATATGAATGCAAAATTGCAATATATATTTCAGTGTGCTTGCAATAAGGCAATATTGCGATCAAATTTTACACATAAAAAAGGAGTTTTTGTTCGTGTCATGGAAGCTTTCTTCAAGGAGAAGATTCAAGCAAGCAGGAATATGAAAGCAAATTCCAAAATACTTTCCAGTGTGCTTGCAGTATGGGAATATTGCAATAAAATTATATATATAAAAAAGGATTGTTTATTAGTTTCCTGGAAGTTTTCTGCAAGAAGAAACTTCAAGCAGGAATGCTAATGCAAAAGTGCCGAATGCTTTCAAGGGTGCTTGCAATAATCAAATTACATATATAAAAAAGGATTTTCTGTTGGTTTCCTGGAAGCTTTCTTCAAGAAGAGCTTCAAGCAGGCACGCTAATGAAAAATTGCAAAGTACTTCCCAGTGTGCTTGCAGTCAAGACAATATTGCAAGCAAGGCAAAAATGGGGGAATAGCGAGACCCTTGCACTCATACCATATGCAATGGCACTTTTGTTCCATATTCTCCCCCTCCGAGAAGAAATCCAATATGGCGTCTCACCTCCCCTACGTAAAGGTGTTACCACCACCCCTCCGATACTGGGAAAGGTATTCTCGTACCTAATATTACCAACCAGCTTGGTAATATCAGGGTAATATCACCCCTTATGCAAAAAGGGCTCAGCTGGAAAAAGGGGGAATGGTAATGTAATTTTTTAACGGGAGGGGATGATAATTGAAGAGTCATGTAAACACACACACAGATGTATATATGTGTATGTATGTATGTGCATGTATAAATAAAAATTATATTTATGTATATATATATGTATGTGTATATTATATATATATATATATATATATATATATATATATATATATATATATATATATATATATATATATATATATATACACACACACACATATAAACACACTGATTTTCCCAGTTAATCAAAGCTAATTTCCCCCGGACAAAAATTCCCGAAGTCTCGGGTCGTTACTCATTCGGCAAATCCTGCGAAACACCCTGAATGCGGTGCATCATTTTTATTTTTATTTTTTTATTTTCTGTTTTTCTATTTAAACGTGAAAAACGTTTTTCTCATTAATCAATGCGGAGTCCCGTTTAGAGAGAGAGAGAGAGAGAGAGAGAGAGAGAGAGAGAGAGAGAGAGAGAGAGAGAGAGAGAGAGAGAGAGAGGTAATAATGGCATCCACTGACATTTATGTACTCACTCTCTGTCTGTCTCTGACTCTGTCGTACTTTGTGATGTATATATATCTATATATTTCTTTATATATAATATATATATATATATATATATATATATATATATATATATATATATATATATATATATATATATATATATATATATATATATATATACACTCTCTCTCTCTCTCTCTGTACTTTGTGATATATATATATGTACTGTATGTATGTATGTATATGCATGTGTGTGTGTTTATGTATAGTGATGTTTTCTGTACAGCCGTTACAGCGTATAAATCTATGCCACCGAAAACAGATCTATCTTTCGGTGGTTTCGGTATAAGGCTGTATGAGCCGCGGCCTATGAAACTTTAATCACGGGCCGGTGGTGGCCTATCCTATATCGTTGCCAGAAGCACGATTGTGGCTAACTTTAGCCTTAAATAAGATAAAAACTAATGGGGCTAGAGGGCTGCAATTTGGTACTTTTGATGATTGGGAGGTTGATGATCAACTTACCAATTTGCAGCCCTCTAGCCTCAGTAGTTTTTAAGATCTGAGGGTGGACAGAAAAAGTGCGGACAGAAAAAAAGTGTGGACGGACAGACAAAGCCATCTCAGTGGTTTTCTTTTACAAAAAACTAGAAATTCAGAAGGAAAAGATCTCATATTCCTTTCATTAATCCATGAAAATACCCCACATTCTTTTCATTAATCCCTGAAAACGCCCCCATATTCCTCTCAGTAATCCCTGAAAACACCCCATATTCCTCTCAGTAATCCCTGTCAATCGCCATTTTCCGTTATAACCAAAACTAACCAATAACGAAACTGCAAATAGAAACGTAGACGCTTGGAAAATACCGTTATGTTGATCTAAGGCAATATCCTGTGTGTTTGAAATCATATTGAATGCACAGCTCCACCTCTGAAAAGAGTCAGGAAACGGGAGACTGAGACAGGAACTTGGTAAATGGTAACTTTCAATAACCTTGCGTTATCTGTTGTGATGATAAGATCAGGCTGTTGATGTGATGTTACAGAAATGGGTCTTTTTCTTATCAGGTCTGATTTTTGGGGATAAAATTAATGTTTTATGAAAAGATTCTGGAACTGAGATAGAAATTTGGTAAATGGTAACTTTCAACAGATTTGCATTATCCGTTGTGTTGATAAGATCAAGCTGTTATTGTGATATTACAGAAATGGGAATTTCTCTTATCAGGTCAGATTTTCTGGTGATAGAATTAATTTTTTATGAAAAGACTCAGGAAATGGGAGACTTCGATAAGCATTTAGTAAATGGTGACTTTCAATAACTATGCATTAGGTCTGCTTGCTACTGTGTTGATAAGGGCGAGCAATGGATGGGATATTACAGAAATCATTATTCTTTTCTTTATTGCTTCAGTTTTTGGTTTTCTGTTAAAGAAAACTATTGTGCCGGCTTTGTCTGTCCGTCCGCACTTTTTTCTGTCCGCACTTTTTTGTCCGCCCTCAGATCTTAAAAACTACTGAGGCTAGAGGGCTGCAAATTGGTATGTTGATCATCCACCCTCCAGTCATCAAGCATACCAAATTGCAGCCCTCTAGCCTCGGTAGTTTTTATTTTATTTAAGGTTAAAGTTAGCCATAATCGTGCGTCTGGCAACGATATACACCGGGCCACCACCAGGCCGTGGCTCAAGTTTCATGGGCCGCTGCTCATACAGCATTATACCGAGACCACCGAAAGATAGATCTATTTTCGATGGCCTTGATTATTCGCTGTACGGAAAACTCGACTGCGCCGAAGAAACTTCGGCGTATTTTATACTTTTTTTTTTTTATATAATGTTGGAAAACGCTGTAGATGAGATTGAACAAATGCTTTATCAATATTTCTTAATGAATTTCTTCAGTTTTACTTTGAGTTCTTTTTTATGAAAAAGTCACAAAATATTATAGTTCTCAAATATATAAGTTGCAGTTTGTTACACAGGCAGCAAATACTTTTAGCTTTAACAAGCAAACAATATTTTCTGCTTTCTCAAGCAATAATCGTTTCTCTGACAAGATTTACCGTCCGGCCGGAGAAGCAATTATTAAGGGGGAAAGTGAATAATATTTCTTCGTAATGGTGCGGTAGTAATTAAGGAAGATGATAATGATAATTAACATAATTATGACAGTAAAGAATTATTTTGCGTAGTTGCAAAGTACGTTTTAATCAGGAACGTTCAACTGTTATTAATACTGTTATTAATACGTCCTTGGAAGGGGATCTAAGCTGGAGAGAGAGAGAGAGAGAGAGAGAGAGAGAGAGAGAGAGAGAGAGAGAGAGAGAGAGAGAGAGAGAGAGAGAGAATAATAACATCAATATGGCCTTGTTTCTAGAAGTATATTAACATACTTGATAATGTATTCTTGACTTGTAGAGAGAGAGAGAGAGAGAGAGAGAGAGAGAGAGAGAGAGAGGAGAATTTAATGAATGTGCTATGCTAATTATACAATTAAGAATGAAAAGCATTATGAATACGTAAGTATATACTAAATATATACATGCACACACTATACAGTATATATACAGGTATATATATGTATATATTATTATATATATGTATTTATATGATATATATATATATATATATATATATATATATATATATATATATATATATATATATATATATATATATATATATATATATATATATATATATATATCTGTCATTTTAATTTATATAATTTGCAGAGCAGTCATTAAAATCCAACAGGCTTTCAACTGCGAATTAAAACACACACACACACACACAAGCAAAAAAATTCCGTCTCTCAGGCACAGAAGATTAATCTCTTTGCTCCACACGAAATTCCCGGGAATTCCTAAATTCCTGGCGGTGGGAATCGGCGTCAAAAAAGTAAAAAAAAAAAAAAAAACCTCGAGTGGGAAAAATCTTCTCCCATTAACTTACAAGAGAAAGCAGAGACATATTCTCTCTCTCTCTCTCTCTCTCTCTCTCTCTCTCTCTCTCTCTCTCTCTCTCTCTCTCTCTCTCTCCAGTTACAATTAGCTTCCAAGAACTTATTGCAAGACTAAAGAACAGTATTTTAATTAAGTCAGTTAATTTACTTTTAAAGGCAAGGCAATTTATAAGTAACTCTCTCTCTCTCTCTCTCTCTCTCTCTCTCTCTCTCTCTCTCTCTCTCTCTCTCTCTCTATTTTGCAAACGAACTAGAAGGATTCTTTGGGGTTACTGTAGCTACATCGAGATAAACATCTAAAGAATGCGCCGAAGAAATCGAGTTTTCCGTACAGCGTATAATCAAGGCCACCGAAAATAGATCTGTCTTTCGGTGGTCTCGGTATAATGCTGTATGAGCCGCGGCCCGTGAAGCTTTCAGCCACGGCCTGGTGGTGGTCTGTCCTATAGCGTTGCCAGACGCACGATTATAACTAACTTTAACCTTAAATAAGATAAAAACTACTTAGGAGGCTAGAGGGCTGCATTTTGGTATGTTTGATGACTGGAGGGTGGATGATCAACACACCAATTTGCAGCCCTCCAGCCTCAGTAGTTTTTAAGATCTGTGGGCGGACAGAAAAAGTGCTGGTAGAAAAAAGTGCGGACAGAAAAATGTGCGGACAGGAAAAAGTGCTGGCAGAAAAAAGTGCGGACAGAAAAGTGCGGGCAGAAAAAAGTGCTGGCAGAAAAAAGTGCGGACAGAAAAAAGTGCGGACAGAAAAGTGCGGGCAGAAAAGTGCTGGCAGAAAAAAGTGCGGACAGAAAAGTGCGGGCAGAAAAAAGTGCTGGCAGAAAAAAGTGCGGACAGAAAAAAGTGCGGACAGAAAAGTGCGGACAGAAAAAAGTGCGCACAGAAAAAAGTGCGGACAGAAAAGTTCTGGCAGAAAAAAGTGCGGACAGAAAAAAGTGCGGACAGAAAAAAGTGTGGACAGAAAAGTGCGGGCAGAAAAAAGTGCGGACAGAAAAAGTATGAACAGAAAAAAGTGCGGACAAAAAAAGTATTAACAGAAAAAGGCTGCGGACAGGAAAAGTATAAACAGAAAAAAGGCCGACAGAAAAACCGCGGACAGAAAAAGTCCAGACAGAAAAAGTGCGGGCAGAAAAAATTGCGGACAGAAAAAACTGCGGGCAGAAAAAGTATGAACAGAAAAAGTGCGGACAGAAGAAAGTTCGGACAGAAAAAAGTACGGGCAGAAGTGCGGACTACAAAAAAAAGTGTGAACAGAAAAATTGCGGATAGAAAAAAGCGCGGACAGAAGAAAGTTCGGACAGAAAAAAGTCCGGACAAAAATTGCGGACAGAAAAAAATGCGGACAGAAAAAATTGCGGACAGAAAAAAGCGCGGGCAGAAAAAGTATGAACAGAAAAAAAGTTCGGACAGAAAAACTGCAGACAGAAAAAAGTGAGGACGGACAGACAAAGCGGGCACAATAGTTTTCTTTTATGCAGAGAACTGAAAAGCGAGATCTTAGCTTCTTGATGCATTTTTAATGCCCTGTTTTCATCTGGCTGATGCGATTGGCCAGCGGATGCTGGGTAAGGGAGACGGAGACGGGAAATGGAGAAAGATCCCTGGAGACTTAAATCCGATTGTGAACTCCGCCATATTTTTCTTTTAAATCTTGATTTTACGTCACGGGGATATCCTAGGGTCGTCTGGTGTCACTTGCTGGTCGCCGTTTCCAAGAGCGAGGTTGATAAATATATCTTTTCAGTGTGATTGCTGGTATCTACAAAATCTAGGCTTTTAGGATAATCGGTATTATGAGTTTAACATTAGGATTTAGGTAATATTAGGTAATAGTAGTGGGTAAAATCTCCATAGGATTTAGATAATAGTAGGTACTGGTAGTGGGTAAAATCTCCATAGGATTTAGGTAATATTTGTGGGTAAAATCTCCATAGGATTTAGGTAATATTAGTGGGTAAAATCTCCATAGGATTTAGGTAATATTAGTTGGTAAAATCTCCATAGGATTTAGGTAATATTTGTGGGTAAAATCTCCATAGGATTTAGGTAATATTTGTGGGTAAAATCTCAATAGATTTAGTTAATATTTGCAGGGTAAAAATCTCCATAGGATTTAGTT
>NC_089786.1:355000-357500 GCF_040412425.1 Macrobrachium rosenbergii
TCCTACCAAACAGATTTTTTCTTTTTAAAGTGTCTGATACTGCAGACATCCAGGTCACTGCATTGTTCTAAAATTCGCTCGTTAGTATTTGTAAAGCAATGGGCTTCCCTTTTATATATATATAACTCTCTCTCTCTCTCTCTCTCTCTCTCTCTCTCTCTCTCTCTCTCTCTCTCTCTCTCTTTTTTCTCTCTCCATTTTTTTCATTCGCCAGAATTTCATATCCAAAATTCTCTTTCTGTTGTCGGGAGGTTCCGGCAGTTTTCGTATTTTCTTTTTTCTAGTTCATCATTCTCTCTCTCTCTCTCTCTCTCTCTCTCTCTCTCTCTCTCTCTCTCTCTCTCTCTCTCTCTCTCTCTCTCTCTCAAGAGCCATTGTGTGGGCCCGAGCAGGGAGGAAAATACCATAACATGAATTGTTAGCCTGAAGACATGAGGATGATGAAAGTCAATATACACTTTGCAATTCACCAAGAAAACTCCTTGTTGTATATTTTCTTTTTTCTTTTCTTTCCACTTGCATTCATCTTCTAGTTTAATCATAAACAGAATTTTGACCCAAGATTAGGCAAAGGAACATTTATGTGCATTCAGGTATGGCAATTACGATTGAATTACAGAATTCCTGAAATATTTTACACACACCAAAAATTCTAAACATGAAAATTCAGTGACCTCAAATGACCTCCGGATTTCTGAGGTCATTTAATGTCATGATTCTTTTTCTGTTTTTTCTTTAATTTGAAACGAAAAAAATTCAGTAAAGAAGGAACATTACATTTTCTTTTTCTTTTTTTTGACAAACAAAAAACACTTACACAGCAATTTTGTCATGAAAGAAATTATGTATTATTACTTTCATGACAAAATATTTGTGGCATTGTGTTTGTCTGTAAAAAAATAGAAAAATTAATGTTTCTTCTTTACTCATAAACAGAAAATGATTAATTTTTTTTTATTTCAAATTATTGAAAAAATATTTCAAATAAAAAAAAAGACAAGTCCATGTGTAATGTAAGTTATATATATAACTTTTAAGGTAATTAAATCAGGACTTTCTCTAAAAACATCTATGGACTTCCCCTTAATGAATGAACAAATATTTCCTTGAATTATATCATTCTCTTTTTTGACATTGATTTTGCACCAAAGAACAAAATATCTTTCAGAATAAAGATTACAAACCTTTTCCATCCTCAATATCTGCATGTCTTTTGCATTTGTACATCAGACACGCCCCCCAGAATTTCTACGGACTTACCTTCAAAGCAAGTATTGACTGCAATAAAGCAATTATCTTTTGTTCTATTTCTTTTGCACCATAGGACAAAACATCTGTTATAGTAAAGTTCAGAAACATTTTCCATCATCCAAATCTGCGTGTCTTTTCATTCTGCCAGGAACGACCCAGATTTTGCCCCCATAACAAAGAATGTATATATATATATTTTTTTTTGTATGCATTGTTAAAGTGTTCAGCTGCCGTGAAGGGTGATTTGAATAGTCTCGCCGCCCCCTTTTAGACTGCCAAGAGAGTAACAGAACCATTGTTTTTCGAGCAAACAAGTAGAGTAAATTGACTTTCTCTGGCAACTGTTTTCCAGGAGCGAGCTGAATTCCTTTCAGATAAGCTTCCATCTTTTTTGTATGCCATTTTTCTTTTAGAAGCTCTGAATGAGTACAGGCTTTTCGTGTGTTTTGGGAGTGCTGGGTTTGTAAACAGAACTGAATTTGGCATTCTTTTTTTTCTTTTTAACGTGAAGCTGTTATCCCCCAACCATGGGGTTGCAATTTTGTTTTAAATGGAAATGAATTAACATCCAACTTCTATTTTAGTCTTAACATGGGTTGTATTTTTTAGACAAATGAATTTTAAAACGAAGTCTTTTTTTCCCTAACCAATGTTTTTTTTTAGCAAATGAATTAACATTCTTCTGTTTTAACATGAAGTTTTTTCCCAAACCAATGATTTTTTTCTGCAAATGAATTAACATTCTTCTATTTTAAAACGAAGTTGCTTTCCCAAACCAATGTTTTTTTCTGCAAATGAATTAACATTCTATTTTAACATGAATTGTTTTCCTCAGACCAATGTTTTTTAAGTAAATGAATTAACATTCTTCTGTTTTAACATGAAGTTGTTTCCCCAAACCAATTTTTTTTTAGCAAAAATGAATTAACATTCTTCTATTTCAACATGAAACTTGTTTCCCCAAACCAATGTTTTTTTATCAAATGAATTAACATTCTTCTGTTTTAACATGTTGTTTTCCCAAACCATTGTTTTTTGTAGCAAACAAATGAAAATTCTTATATTTCATCATGAAGCTGTTTTCCCAAACCAGTGTATTTTTCTGCAAATGAATTTACTTTCTTCTATTTTAAAACGAAGTTGTTTTCCCAAACCAATGTTGCTTTTAGCAAATGAATTAACATTCTTCTATTTTAACATGAAGCTGTTTCCCCACACCAATTTTTTTAGCAAATGAATTAACATTCTT
>NC_089786.1:362500-367500 GCF_040412425.1 Macrobrachium rosenbergii
GCAACCCGGAACCCCACACTATAAAAACCACCCAGTCGAATAGGATGACTGTGATAGACAAAAAAAAAAAAAAAAAAAAAAAAAATTATAATAATTCTTCTTCTTCTTCTTCTTCTTCTTCTTCTTCTTCTTCTTCTTCTTCTTCTTCTTCTTCTTCTTCTTCTTCTTCTTCTTCTTATTATTCTTCTTATTATTATTATTATTATTTATTATTATTATTATTATTATTGGTAAGAATCCTTTTTAGACAAGTACTCTTGAAAGAAAACTGATGCAGAGATTTCTTTCAATAGCACTTATTATTATTATTATTATTATTATTATTATTATTATTATTATTATTATTATTATTATTATTATTATTATTATTATTTCATCGAGTCGTTTAGCCAAAATGTAGGTAGACGCAGGGGTTTTGGCTAATGATAGGGCGTAAGGGGTTCCCTTGTTTGTGGGTCTTCACATTCCCATAAATATATCCTTAAACATGGTCTCCAGTGACGGGCGGGAGGCGAGTGGCATTATCCGCCCCTTTGATGACTTCTGTCATTCTCGAACTTCGTCTGATCAGGCAGAATCTCGTTGAACTTTTGATAGCATTCGGATGTATTAATCAGGACGAAGGCTGCTGTTATAACAGCCAATATGCGTAAAAATCAAGAATAAATAAAAACAAAGCAGGTATTCCAGCGTAATTATCATCTGCCGGTTGGAGTACTGGGAGCTAAATCACTGACCAATTTTTTTGATAAACGCAAGGTTTAAATAGTAAATATTAACAGTATTTAACTGCCAATATGCGTGATAAATCAAAAAGGGAAATTTAAAGAAATAGAAGTACCTAGGTAATCATCACATGAACTAAATCGGGAAACGGTTATTTAACAAAAAGCAAGGTCATTTAAATGGTAAATACTAACAGTTATTAACAGCCAATATGGCAAGAAATAAATAAAAAAACGAACAAGATATACCTACGTAATTATCACCTGCCAGTTGGAATACTGATAACTTAACCAACTAATTAACTAAAGACAAATTCCCTTGGACAGCAAATATTAACAATTATTAACAGCCAAAATATGACAAAAATAAAAATAATGGAAAATAAAAAAGAGCAAGGTATACCTACTTAATTATAACCTGCCAATTGGAATACTGATAACTTACCAACTATTTAACTAAAGACAAATTTCCATAGAGAGTAAATATTAACAATTATCAACAGCCAGTATGGCAAGAAAGAAAAGATAGAAATAAAAAAGAACGAGCAATGTATGCCTACGTAATTATCACCTGCCAATTGGGAATTATCACCTGCCATTTGGAATACTGATAACTTACCAACTAATTAACTAAAGACAAATTCCCTTAGACAGTAAATATTAACAATTATTAACAGCCAATATGCCAGAAAAAAATGGAAAATAAAAACGAGAAGATACACATACTCTACGTAATTATCACCTGCCAGTTGGAATGCTGATAACTTACCAAGTAATTAACTAAAGACAAATTCCCTTAGACAGTAAATATTAACAATTATCAACAGCCAATATGGCAAGAAATAAAAGATAGAAATTAAAAAATCGAGCAAGGTATACCTACGTAATTATCACCTGCCATTTGGAATGCTGATAACTTACCAAGTAATTAACTAAAGACAAATTCCCTTAGACAGTAAATATTAACAATTATTAACAGCCAATATGGCAAGAAATAAAAGATAGAAATTAAAAAAACGAGCAAGGTATACCTACGTAATTATCACCTGCCAATTGGAATGCTGATAACTTACCAAGTAATTAACTAAAGACAAATTCCCTTAGACAATAAATATTAACAACTATCAACAGCCAATATGGCAAGAAATAAAAGATAGAAATTAAAAAATCGAGCAAGGTATACCTCCGTAATTATCACCTGCCAATATTCCGAGGGGAAAATGATTTCTGAGAAACGGCAGTTTGATTTCGTGGGTGTCGGTAGGGACTGATATACGCTTCTGGGAGAGAGAGAGAGAGAGAGAGAGAGAGAGAGAGAGAGAGAGAGAGAGAGAGAGAGAGAGAGTGTGTGTGTCTATGGCAAGTATATGACAAGAATTTGATTGCGCCTCCAACGACAAATTAAGGAAATGGTTACGTCAGTTTTGTTGGCGTCCCACCAGCCTGCACATCGAGCTGTTAAAGATGCGAGACTCGAATAAAGAATGTTGTCGCGCCCCCCAACCCCACCCCAACTTTCCCTTTTTCCTTTCCTTTTGCTTTCTCTCTTCCTCTCCCTGTGCTTTGCTTCGCTTTGCTTCGCTTCGCTTTGCTTTCGTTTCTGGGTTTTGGTCTCGTTCTCCACACCAGGAGCTGGGAGATGCTTCTGGTGTTTGGTGTGCTGTGCTTGTGTGTTTCTGGACTTTGGCTGCTTTGCTTGTTCGTATGTATGTATGTGTGTATATATATTTATATGTATATATATGCTCTGTATATATACATACATATATATATGTATATATATATATTATTATTATTACGACTAATATATTGTAAATTTATTGTGTGTATGTTTTTACTTTATGCTGATGACAAGGCAGATTGATTTTCTCTCTCTCTCTCTCTCTCTCTCTCTCTCTCTCTCTCTCTCTCTCTCTCTCTCTCTCTCTCTCTCTCTATATATATATATATATATATATATATATATATATATATATATATATATATATATAGAGAGAGAGAGAGAGAGAGAGAGAGAGAGAGAGAGAGAGAGAGAGAGAGAGAGAGAGAGAGAGAGAGAGAGCGCATCAATCTGTCTTGTCATCAACATACAATAAAAAAACATATACATAATAAATTTAAAATATATTGGTCGTGATAATATATATATATATATATATATATATATATATATATATATATATATATATATATATATATATAGTATATATATATGTGTGTGTATGTATATATGTATGAATATATATACCTGTACATATATAAAGTACAAGCATATACACAATAAATTCACAATATATTGGTCGTGATTTTATGCCTAAGAATGGACCCAATCCAATTATGTCATAAATTCATGTCCCCATGTCTTCTTTCCTTAAAAAAGGAAAAGAAAACATTACCAAACAGTCATGAAGTTCCACAGACCTTTATAAAAGTTTTAAAATGAATAAACAAAATTTCATTTTGAAAAAACAAAACTCAAACAGCCTTGCAGTAAAATGATTTATATTTTTGCCAGGTCTATTAAATAAACGTATCGACGACCGTTCGCCTCGGTGGTAGGAATGGATCCAGTGGGAATAATGTATTCGGTGGGAATACTGGGATTCAGTGGGACTGATTTCCGCTGGACATAAAGAATAGGGGGGAGAAGCGTTCGCTTCGACGAGTAGTGGAAAATTATTAGACCAAAAACAAAACCTTGTGAATTTGTTCCCCTTTTTCGAGAGAGAGAGAGAGAGAGAGAGAGAGAGAGAGAGAGAGAGAGAGAGAGAGAGAGAGAGAGAGAGAGAGATGTGAAACATGCTTGCCTTCTCGACTGGTTCTGTGTTAATGTTAGTTTTCCTTCTACATACTACTGAGAATAGTTTTGAGGAATAGTTAAGATGTATTGAGAAGACTTCTCTCTCTCTCTCTCTCTCTCTCTCTCTCTCTCTCTATATATATATATATATATATATATATATATATATATATATATATATATATATATATATATATATATATATATATATATATATATATATATATATATATATATATATATATATATATATATACATACATACATATATATATCTATCATATACATCTGTATAAGAATATGTTTATATATATGTACATTCGTGTGTATGTATGTAAATTTTAGGTCCACATAACATCTTTTCCCATTCCCCTTCTTACCTCCCGCAATAGAAATCTTGGCAGACTCACACAACAAAATCACTAAATTTCCCACAGTAAACATCACCGCGCATGCGCGCGTTAACCTTTGCATACACCTTTCGTCAGGAGCTAAAATCCTCGCGGAAAAGTTACATGATGCAGCTGCTCTCAAAACTGAATTTTGATTTCCCCCTTGTGAATATGCATTGCACTCTTCTTCTTCTTCTTCTTCTTCTTCCTCCCCTTTCCCAGCAGTTGGAATAACTAAGACATTTTAATCCTAAAGCTGCTTCTGCTGGGGGCTTCTCTCCGCTGCAGAATACACACAGAAAGAACGCCGAGTTTTTCCTCCGTGAATGCAGATCGCTTTCCAGTTGGCGGGTTCTTGAGACAAATCCCTGGGAGGGAACAGGATGCAGGAAATATTTGTTTGGATAGGTTACCTGGAAGGAGATGCGGGCTTGCATACGCGAGGCTAGAAGAAGGGGGAGTATTTGTTTGGATAAGTTAAGAGGAGAATTTTGTTTGGATTGGTTAAAGATTTGTTTCGAAAAGATATGGGAGAAAGCATTTGTTTGGATTGGTTAAAAATTTGTTTCGAAAAGAGAATTTGTTTGGATTGAAAAGATTTGTTTCGAGGAGGAGAAAGCATTTGTTTGGATTGGTTAAAAGGGAGAATTTGTTTCGAAAAGATATGAGGGAGAAAGTATTTGCTTGGATTGGTTAAAATGGAGGAAATATTTGCCTGGTTAGATTATGGATGAGGAAATATTTGCTTGATTAGGTTAAAAGGGAGGAAATATTTGCTTTGATAGGTTATGGTGGAGGAAATATATGCTTGGATAGGTTAAAAGGGAGGAAATATTTGCTTGGTTAGGTTAAGGAGAAATATTTGTTTGGTTCGGTTAAGAGAGAAAATATTTGTAAAGGTTAAAGAGAAATATGTGGTTGGATAGGTTAAGAGGGAGAAAATATTTCTATAGGATAAGGTGAAAATATTTTTTGGATAGATTAAGGAGAAATATTTATTTGGATAGTTTAAGGAGAAATATTGGTTTGGATTGGTTAAGGAGAAATATTTGTTTGGATTGGTTAATGAGAAATATTTGTTTG
>NC_089786.1:382500-385000 GCF_040412425.1 Macrobrachium rosenbergii
CAGAAAGTACTGTTTTGTCCCATACCTTGAAATTCGTCAGTGATTAAGATGACAAGATACTTTTTGCTTTATGAGAGAGAGAGAGAGAGAGAGAGAGAGAGAGAGAGAGAGAGAGAGAGAGAGAGAGAGAGAGCTTGTAAAATTGTCAAACCACGGAACTATTAAATTGATTAAAATTCATTCTTATAGAGAGAGAGAGAGAGAGAGAGAGAGAGAGAGAGAGAGAGAGAGAGAGAGAGAGAGAGAACACTGCAAAATATAAAACCACAAAAAAATTTTCCAAAAAGATATTATGGAAATTAGATTCCGTTTTACTTAGAGAGAGAGAGAGAGAGAGAGAGAGAGAGAGAGAGAGAGAGAGATGAAACTGTAATCCTGCAAACCCATCCTTCATTAAAAATTCGCCAGCGCCGCCCAAAAATGATCCCCACGCATCTCAATCGCCTGGGCGTTGATCAGAATGAAATTGCTGACGTAAAAAACAGACCGATTGTTCCACCGGAATTCCGATGCATACGTAGCCAGCCTCTCTCTCTCTCTCTCTCTCTCTCTCTCTCTCTCTCTCTCTCTCTCTCTCTCTCTCTCTCACTGCAGCCTTCTCCAGTCGCTGAATGAATGGAGTATATGGAACAACTAGAGCTGGTGCATTGTGGGGTATTTTGAGTTTTTATTAGGTGTAACAGTTTGTAATAAGGCTTTGTGAGGCTCAGACTCGCGTCGACCAGTTCTTAGCTGGTTCGTGAGGGTGATGAGACTGCTTGTCACAGGTCAGTCATTTAGAGCTTTGTTTCATATATATATATATATATATATATATATATATATATATATATATATATATATATATATATATATATATATATATATATATATATATATATATATATTGTGTACAAAAAAATTTGCAACTCTACAAATATTATGAAAAAACAGCTTTCAAATATTACACGCAAATCACTTACAAACATTACGTTGGAAATCCCTTACAAACTTACAAACATTACGTGGAAATCCCTTACAAACTTACAAACATTACGTGGAAATCCCTTACAAACTTACAAACATCACGTGGAAATCCCTTACAAACTTACAAACATTACGTGGAAATCCCTTACAAACTTACAAACATTATGTGCAAATCCCTTACAAACTTACAAACTTGACGTGGCAATCCCATACAAACTTACAAACATTACGTGGCAATCCCTTACAAACTTACAAACATTACGTGGCAATCCCTTACAAACTTACAAACATTACGTGCAAAACACTCATAAACTTACAAACCTTACGTGGAAATCCCTGACAAACTTACAAACATCACGTGGAAATTCCTTACAAACTCACAAACACTACATGCAAATCCCTTGAAAAATTACAAACATTACGTGGAAATCACATAAGAACTTAGAAACAGTACGTGAAAATTCCATACAAACATGACGTGCAAATCCCATGCAAACTTATAAACATTACGTGAAAATCTCTTAGAAACTTACAAACATGACGTGCAAATCCCATACAAACTTACAAACATTACGTGGAAATCCCATACAAACTTACAAACATTATGTGGAAATCCCTTACAAACTTACAAACATTATGTGGAAATCCCTTACAAACTTACAAACATTACGTGCAAATCCTATGCAAACTTACAAACATTACGTGCAAATCCCTTACAAACTTACAAACATTACGTGCAAATCACTCAAAAACTTACAGACACGACGTGTCAATCCCATACAAACATGACGTGCAAATCCCATACAAACATGACGTGCAAATCCAATACAGACATTACGTGCAAATCCCACACAAACTCATCACCACAACATTCCGTCAGTCGCTCGCGAGCGCAGGCGAGCATCGCCCAACATATAAACACTTACTTATATTTACTTATTATCGCCAGCGACATCCTTTCCACTTCCGTCCCACTAATAAAAGCGATTACGAGACTCACCCCTTCAGCGCCTTTGCGAGTTGTTCCTCCTCCTCCTCCTCCTCCTCCTCCTCCTCCTCCTCCTCCTCCTCCTCCTCTACCCCCTTTCCAAGCCTCTAGTCAGCTTCAATAAGCTGCCAAGACCAGATAATTAAGCCAGGGGGGCGGCCTCCTCCTCCTCCTCCTCCTCCTCCTCCTCTCTCTCTCCTCAACTCCCTAGGGACGCGCTGCTATCTTCTCCTGAAGGGGGAGGGAGAGGGGAGGGGAAAAGGATGCGAGCCTTGAGATAGCACTTTTATTTCGCTGGCGTCTAAGAGGCGTGTTTTTTTTTGGGGGTGTCTTATTTTTATTCCTGTTTATATATTTTTTCTTCTCAGCTGCCTTGACGTGGGTAGGTGACGCAGGCTGTGGGAATGACAACATTGGCGTGAACTATTAATAAATATTTTTCTGTTTATTATTGTTTATCGATGTGGATCAATATTTTTCTGTTTATTATTATTGTTTGTCTCATGTGGATAAATATTTATTTTTCTGTTTATTATTGATTATCGG
>NC_089786.1:390000-400000 GCF_040412425.1 Macrobrachium rosenbergii
ACAGTCGTAGGATTCCTCTGTAAGGGTAAAATCTGAATTAGTAATTGATACACAGTCGTAGGATTCCTTTTTTAAGGGGAAATCAGTTGTATTGGTAACTGATACACAAAAGCTGATTACTATTATGTTAAGAAGATATAATCTGTATATTAACTAAAATATTATATATATATGAGAAGATATATATTATATATTAACTATATATAATATATATATATATATATATATATATATATATATATATATATATATATATATATATAAAAGAGGAAATTCCTACTTATATTCAACAAGTTAATAAATACATTATACCTACTTAATGTACTGAATTAATCAGCTTATCGTGTAAGCACAAGAAACTAATTTGCATACTATAAGCTTATTTAAGTAATAATACAAACACAATGCGAAGAAACCACTAACGAAACAAGTGAAAAAATGCGCTGAAGTTTCTTCGGCGCAATCGAGTTTGCTTTACAATTTCTACGGCGTATAATCAAGACTACCGAAAATAAATCTATCTTTCGGTGGTCTCAGTATAATGCTGTATGAGCCGCGGCCCATGAAACTTTAATCACGCCCTCATGGTGCCCTGTCCTATATCGTTGCCAGAAGCACGATTATTGCTAACTTTAACCTTAAATAAAATCAAAACTACTGAGGCTAGAGGGCTGCAATTTGGTGTGTTTGATGATTGGAGGGTGGATAATCAACATACCAATTTGCAGCCCTACAGCCTCGGTAGTTTGTAAGATCTGAGGGCGGGCAGAAGTAGTGCAGACAAAATAAAGAGCGGACGGACAGACAAAGCCGGCACAATAGTTTTCTTGTACAGAAAACTAACAACCATTTATACTCGTATTATCCTAAGAAAGTTCATCTAACCGCACAGACACACAAAGCGAATGAATTATATTGCATTATCTCGCGTCTCAAAGACAGTTTTGCAGACAGAATAACTCCCCAATCACCTGTGCGGAAAGCTGAGACAGGTTGCTCGTTGTTGCAGAAATGTTGAAGAGGAGAATGAGAGCTGGAAGGTAAATCAGTTACGTAAAGGGTTTGGAGATTAATATTACTGGGAGAATGATAATCAATACAAAAGCGACGCAATGGTTTACGGTTAAATTAGTATGCACGTAATGAATAGATTCAGAAATAAAACAGTATTTTCACTTATGGTGTCTGCAGATAGAAACCTCTGTCAAGACAGAGCCAAATGCCCTTTCTTCCCAGAAGTTACAGTCTTATCCTTCACAAAAACCAAAGGAATTTTTGCCAGTCGTCAGTGATTAAGTTTTGCTCTTAAAAAATCTACGGGAATGGCGCGTAGAGTTTCGGCTACATAAGACTGGAAAGATTCACTTGAGTAAACATTGTTATCAAACATTGCCATTTTCTCAAGGTTTAATCAGTTGTTGACAGCTATGAGGCTTAATATAGTATAGTATACTATTCTTTAGTCTAATTTTAACTAAAATCCATCCATAACACTTTGCTAAAACCCATAAAAATAAAAAAACAAGTAAAAAATTATCCGGTTTCTTCTGCGCAATTAAGTTTTCTGTACAGCTGCTACAGCTTATAATCAAGGCCACCGAAAACAGATCTATCTTTCAGTGGTCTCGGTATAATGCTGTATGAGCCGCGGTACAATGAAACTTTAACCGCGGTACAATGAAACTTAACCACGGCTCGGTGGTGGCCTACCCTATGTTGTTGCCTGAAGCACGATTATGGCTAACTTTAACCTTGAATAAAATGAAAACTACTGAGGCTAGAGGGCTGCAATCTGGTGTGTTTGGTGATTGGAGGTTGGATGATCAACATACCAATTTGCAGCCCTCTAGCCTCAGTAGTTTTTAAGATCTGAGGGTGGAGGGATTAGGTGCGGACAGAATCAGGTGCGGACGAACAGAAAACTAAAACAACTGGAAACAAAAGCACAACATTATTGCCAGATTAAAAACAGCAGAAGACCATAATTTTTTCTCGAGTTAAAACCCTGCTGAGAATATTTAAACTGAGGACTTTCTGTCCCTTGATGCCAAAACTCCATTACGAGCTTTTCTGAAGTCCATGAAAGACGATACGACCCAGCGAGCTGTTCTGCCCTTGCACGAGGCATCAAAATATGAGGGGGTGGGGACAGAAATAATTAAAATTTTTTATAGAGTACTTTTTTACAAGGAGATCGAAGGTGGTAATTAAGCCTTTCCTGATAATTGAGAAAAAACTGAAATGACTCGCTTTTAAGTTGTCAGGCTTCCCTGGTTGATGTTTACTCTCTCTTCAAGCCCCCCCCTTTTTTTTTATAATTTCATCTTTTGAAAATTACAGATGGGAGAGAATTTTCGTCTGAACTTCAGAAGTCGGTGTTTGTTAGTTCATGTAGACTATCTTTAAAACTTTCTTGTTTGTCAGTTCTTGTAGATTATCTTTAACCTTTCTTGTTTATCAGTGTTTATTCTTTAAACTCTGTTTATCAGTTCTTGTAGACTATCTTTAAACCTTTTTTGTTTATCATTATTTATAGGCTATCTTTAAACTTTCTTGTTTATCAGCTCTTGTACACTATCTTGAAACTTTCTTGCTCATCAGTTCTTGTAGACTACCTTTAAACTCTATTGTTTGTCAGTTCTTGTAGACTATCTTTAAACTTTCTTGTTTGTCCGTTCTTGTAGGCTATCTTTAAACTTTCTGGTTTGTCAGTTCTTGTAGACTATCTTTAAACTTCTCTTTTTGTCAGTTCTTGTAGACTATCTTTAAACTTCTCTTTTTGTCAGTTCTTGTACGCTATCTTCAAACTTTCTTGTTTATCAGTTCTAGTAGAATGTCTTTAAAACTTCTTGTTTATCAGTGTTTATAGACTATCTTTAAACATTATAAATATAAACTAAACTTTTTTGCTTATCAGTGTTTATCGACTATCTTTAAATTTAATTATCGTCTGAACTTCGGAAGTCAGTGTTTGTCAGTTCTTGTACAACTATCTTTAAGCTTTCTAGTTTGTCAGTTCTTGTAGACTATCTTTAAAACTTCTTGTTTATCAGTTCGTGTAGACTATCTTTAAACTTTCTTGTTTATCAGTGTTTATAGACTATCTTTACACCTTCTTGTTTATCAGTGTTTATAGACTATCTTTACACTTTCTTGTTTGTCAGTGTTCACATATACATATATGTACATGTATAGATATGTATATATATTAACACTGATAAACAAGAAAGTGTAAAGATAGTCTATAAACAATGATAAACAAGAAAGTTTAAAGATAGTCTACACGAACTGATAAACAAGAAGTTTTAAAGATAGTCTACAAGAACTGACAAACAAGAAAGTTTAAAGATAGTTGTACAAGAACTGATAAACACCGACTTCCGAAGTTCAGACGATAATTAAGTTTAAAGATAGTCGATAAACATTGATAAACAAAAAAGTTTAGTTTATAAATATGTTTAAAGATAGTCTATAAACAATGATAGTTTATAAATATAATGTTTAAAGATAGTCTCTAAACAATGGTAAATACTACAGACGTTTCTTGGCAGAAATGACATAATTACACAAGATAACTCGCAGAGGATTTTAAGTCTAGAATGATAAGATTCTCAGTTCATTATTAAGGACTCCGATTTCTCACGCAGCTTGTGAAACAGCTAAAGATAGCGCGAGTTTATCTTAGTATGCTACAGCCTTACCTCGTTTTTGCAAATATTTTTCCCCGTTTTAATCACTTACGTAAAATCTACAAGGGTACATACAAGGTACGTCGATTCTGAAACCTGTCTCTGAAGTATTCAGTGAAATCAGAAAATAATTAATATATATATATATATATATATATATATATATATATATATATATATATATATATATATATATTAAACATTATAGGAATTCCCAAGAGTGAAATGTAGATAAAAATCAGAAATCTCAGGTATAGGAGTGGATATTGTGCAGTGTTTATGTATATGTATATATATATATATATGTATATGTATATATGAATATTTATATATGTATATTATATATATATATATATATATATATATATATATATATTTATACATATACTGTATATATATATATATGTATATATGTATATGTATATATATGTATATGAACTGATTACATTAAACATTGACATTCACATGAATTGCTTTTTGCATAAACAATTGTCCCTGGTAATAAGTGGTTTCTTGTCCTGTTACCGAAATATCCTGTAAAATCCAAATTGTTTTTAATATGGTGGCCTGTGTTGTTGGTACCTATAGCAGTGCCAGACGCACGATCATGGCTAACTCTAACCTTAAATAAAATAAAAACTACCGAGGCTAGAGAGCTGCAATTTGGTATGTTGGATGATTGGAGGGTGGATGATCAACATACCAATTTGCAGCCCTCTAGCCTCAGGAGTTTTTAAGATCTGAGGGCGGACAGAAAAAGTGCGGACGGACAGAAACTAATTATAGGATTAATCACTAAACTTGACGGTAGGAAAGAAGACATCACGATGATGGATGGAGAGAGAGAGAGAGAGAGAGAGAGAGAGAGAGAGAGAGAGAGAGAGAAAGAAAGAGAAAGAGAAACTGGCTTTAGTTCATATACACATAAATACATATACATATATATGCACAGTATATATATATATATATATATATATATATATATATATATATATATATATATTTAATATATACATATATATATATATATTTATATACAGACACACATATATATATATGTATATACACATATATATATATATATATAATGTATATATATATATATATATATATATATATATATATATATATATATATATATATATATATATATATATATATATATATATATATATATATATATATATATATATATATATATACACATACATACATACATACATACATATATATGCATATATATGTATAAAATTCAACTACCCACCACACCATTCATCAACGAAGCAAATCTACAAAGAAATACAATACATATTAATAAAAGCAATAAAACCGACTGTGACCTAGCATATGATAAAATTCATAAAATATATCAAAACGTCTTCAACGTGAAACCTTAGGAATATAATTTAGCCACGTCTGTAATTTTTTGCTTTTATTTTGTGAAATAGAAAGTTGCCACCGTCAACAGCAGTCCATTGAGAACTTTCTCCTGGGAAAAGTCATCTGCAGCCTCAAGGACTTTCACCTGTTGAGTCACAGGTCCCATTACCCGATTAGACTTCGGTGGACAGTTGCCAGAAAGGACGAGACAGGCATCAATTATTTTTATTAAACATTTTCCTTATGTCTGCGTTTCTTATCATGAAGCTATCTTAATCTTTAATGTTTCCGGTACATATTAATTATATTCCTTCCTCTCTCGACTCTTTTCTTCTCTCTCTTTCCCTAAATTGATATTAAAAGATTAAAAAAACAGTTGCCAGATGCTTTCTTTTAGTGAGAATACGCAACACAAACTGAGAATTGACAACAAGAGGTCAAAGTATTTTTCCAAAAAAAATAATTTTCTTGTATTTAAAAAACGCCGCGACGTTACCTTGTCTCTTAGTTCCTATTGAGGCTTCGGGTGATGCGAGGTAAGAGAGAGAGAGAGAGAGAGAGAGAGAGAGAGAGAGAGAGAGAGAGAGAGAGAGAGAGAGAGCGGAATGAAGTAATTATGTTGAGCTGTTGTTATAGATACACAAAAGGTTTATATATATTTATATATATATATATATATATATATATATATATATATATATATATATATATATATATATATATATATATATATATATATATATAATATATATGCAAATAATTATATATATAGATATATACATATTTATGTAGATATATGTACATGTATACATACATACATATATATATGTGTGTGTATATATATACAGTATATATATATATATATATATATATATATATATATATATATATGTATGTATGTATGTATATGTACACACATATACATACTGTAGATAGATAGATATGTATAAGTGCGCGCGCGTATGCGCGCATGCACGCTTAAACAAAAAAGCACGAGCAAAAATAACTAGGCAATATTTTCGTTCCATTTCATAAGCGTTCGATTTTCTCTCCCTACAGGAACGGAAATGGGGCTAAAGACATCTGTCTTCCTTTTGGCGCTTTGGGCAGTGTCTGTGCCCACCCAGGAGTCGTGGGCATGGTCTCACAAGAGGGGGTCAGCCCACGCCCGAAGAGGTCTCCCTAACGATCACTGGGGCATTAACATGACGACGGTAAGTTAAGAGTATTGAGTTAATGGAGTTAAGGTTACTGTCTTTTTCAGGTATTGGAGTGAGTGGATACAGTGCAGTGTGTATGTATATGTATATGTATATATATGTATATATGTATATACATATACATATTTATATATATGTATATTGTATATACATATATATATACATATGTATATAAATATATATATGTATATATATATATATATATATATGTACGTATGTATATATGTGTATGTATATACTGTATATATAATATATATACATCTATACATATATATGTTTATATGTATATATATATATATATATATATACATATATACATATATATATATATATATATATATATATATATATATATATATATTTGGATATTTTGCATCAATATCCAGTAAGCCATGGAGTGTGTGTATGTGTGTGTGTGTGTGTGTGTTTGTGCGTGCTCGCGCGCTGGATTAAACTTATCCTCGCTTTTAATATCCAAATATGAATTTGGCTGATAGCTTTATGTATATATCTGCTGAAATATACTTTAATTTCATACAAAGCCTACAAAAATTATTTAAATTTCTTTATTGAATTTCAGCCTGAACTCATAGACGCCTTTGGATACCCAGTCGAGATCCATCACGTGACCACAGAGGATGGGTATATCCTGGAAATGCACAGGATACCCCATGGCAAGGCTGGCCCATCCGAAAATCGCCCCGTCGCCTACTTGGAACACTGTCTGCTCTGCTCGTCTTCAGACTACATCATGAATTATCCTGAAGAAGCTCTGGGTAAGAACTTGGTCTGAGGTCATCTCAGATCAGGTTTTTTTGTGCTTGTAAATTTTTTTTCTTGTGGATATTTTTTATTGTGATTTTTTTTTTTGCTTTAATTTTTTTTCGCTTGTGATTATATTTCGTTTCTAATTGTTTTTGCTTGTGATGTTTTTTTTTGTTTCTATTTTTTTGCGTGTGATTATTTTTTTTGTATTTATTTGCTTGTGACTATTTTTTCGTTTCTAATATTTTTTTGCTTGTGATGATTTTTTTGCTTGTGATTATATTTTTGCTTGTAATTTTTTCTTGTGACTATTTTTTAGCTTTAATTTGTTTTATTGTGATTATATTTTTGCTTGTAATTTTTTCTTGTGACTATTTTTTAGCTTTTAAATTTTTTTGCTTGTGATTGTGCTTTTGCTTGTAATTTTTTTGTGACTATTTTTTAGCATGTAATTTTTTTGCTCGTGATTATATTTTTTCTTGTAGATTTTTTCTTGTGGATATTTTTTAGCTTGTAATTTTTTTTTGTTAGCGATAATTTATTTGCCAGACGCACGATCATGACCAACTTTAACGTTAAATAAAATAAAAAAAAACTACTGAGGTTAGAGGGCTGCAATTTGGTATGTTTGATGACTGGAGGGTGGACTATCAGCATACCAATTTGCAGCCCTCTAGCCTCAGTAGGTTTGAAGATCTGAGGGCGGACAGAAAAAGTACCGACGGACTGACAAAATAGCCATCTACTTAATAGTTCCCTTTACAGAAAACTAAAAGTACTTTTACCAGGCATTTCAAGATGCAAATTGTGCAAATTGTGCAAAGTTCCAGCTTCCTCAAAGGGCCTTTTTACCCTTCTCCTACTCTCTCTCTCTCCCCCCCCCAGCCTCCTCCAGCAATTAGGGAGCTCTTAGAGTGAATTCACTGCCAGCCATATTAGCATAATCATTTCGTTTACAAAGGAAGGCTCCCGGAGTCTTCCTCGGTGTTTTAGGTAAATAAGATGGAACTCTGTCGCCTTAATGGAGATCATTATTATAATGTTTTAGCAACTCTTTGTAGGACAGATAGTTAAATAAGTAGGGGTTCGAGAGATTATTATTATGTTTTAACAGCTTATATATATATATATTTTTTTTGTAATCTCTACGGCGCTTACTGTAAGTTATTAGGTGGGTGTCATTAGGTTGTATAATTACTCAGAATTGTAGCAGGCTTTTCAGGGGTGGCGTAAGGTCCTCACAAAATATTTTCCACACACACACACACACACACACACACACACACACACACAACTCCTCGCTTTTTGTCGTCATCTTGATAAAAGTTTTGCAAATGGTAATTGGTAATGGGAGAGACATATACATTTATTTTAGTTATACACCTCACTCGCTCTCTCTCTCTCTCTGCAAATATACACAGTTTGTTTATTTAAGAATTTACACAGTGAGTATATTTGTGAAAATACACACTCTATATTTTAGATATACACACTGCAGTTTCTAAATATACACAGTATGTATATTTAAAATATACAGTGTGTATATTAAAAATATACAATGTGTATATTTAGAAACATACACTGTGTATATTTAAAAATATACACAATGTGTATATTTAAAAATATACAGTGTGTATCTTTGAAAATATAGACAGTGTGTATATTTACAAAACATGCTTCATGAAATACTTTAATGATATCTTTTATTTTATAGTTCATTAAATGCACCGCATATATATATATATATATATATATATATATATATATATATATATATATATATGTATGTATGTATGTATGTATGTATGTATGTATATACAAACCAAGTATAATACAAACATACTCATTCTTATTTTTTTCTCCCAACAGCGTACATACTGGCAGATGCAGGATATGACGTTTGGCTTTCAAACATGCGAGGGAACACTTACTCCAGGAATCATACGACTCTGGATCCAGAAAAACTGGATTTCTGGAAGTACAGGTTAGTTAACATCTGTTTTGGCTGGATCCAGAAAAAGTAGATTTCTGGAAGTACAGATCAGTTAACATCTGGTTTGGATGGATCCATAAAAGGTAGATTTCTGGAAATTCGGGTTAGTTAATAGCTATTTTGACTGGATCCATAAAAATAAAAATAAAATTTCTTGAAGAACAGATTAGTTAACATCTGTTTTTGATGGATCCAGAAAAAGTAGATTTCTTTAACTGAACTCGAAGCACAGGATTTCATTTACAGTTAACACCTATTTGGAAAGTGTTCTGGATGGATCCATTCAACTGAACTCGATTCTAGATTTCTGGACTTGCAGACCAATTAACACCTGCTTTGGCTAGATCGAGGATAAAATGGAAAGTATTCTGGAAATGTAAGAAAGTAACCATTCACATTTAACTGAACTGGTTTCTGGAAATTCTTCACATTTAACTGAACTGGTTTCTGGAAATTCTTTACATTTAACTGAACTTGTTTCTGGAAATTCTGATCCATAAACAGTAGATATCTGGACTTCCAGACCAATTAACACCTGCTTTGGCTAGATCCAGAAAAAAATGGATAGTATTCTGGAAATGTAAGACAGTAATCATTCACATTTAACTGAAATGGTTTCAGGAAATTCTTTTTAAGCCTGTGTATCATCTTCTTCTCCCCAAAACAGCTGGGACGAGATGGCTCTCTACGACGTCCCAGCCAGCATCGACCACGTCCTGAAGGAGACGGGAGCTGACGGAGTGTATTACGTAGGCTGGAGTATGGGCACAACTGTCTTCTTCGCCATGATGAGCGAAAAACCCGAGTATAACGACAAGGTTAGCAGGGAGGGGTTCCGCAGGGTTGGTCTTTGGGACCTAAATAGTTTGGGGAGATTTTTGGATTCGTGGATGTTGTGGCAAATGCATTTTTTTGGTGTTTTTGTCAGGTTTTTCGTAATGTTTTATTAATTT
>NC_089786.1:402500-417500 GCF_040412425.1 Macrobrachium rosenbergii
TAACAATGTTAATTTATCATATTTTAACATTCGTATTTTTATTTTTTACATATTTTTTTTACCAATGAATTTAACATATATTTTTTCTTATGTTTTTATAGGACTTAATATTTATCTTTTTATTTTATACTGCACTTTTTTATCAATGAATTTAAAATTTTTTCTTTTTATTTATATACAAGACTTTTTCACAAATGAATTCAACATACTTTAACATTTTTACTTTTTAATTTGTACGGAATTTTTAATTAGTGAATTTAACATATTTTAACCTTATTTTTTAAAGGACATAACATTTATATTTTTAATTTTTAGAGCACTTTTTTATCCGTGAATTTAACATATTTTTAACATTTTTATTTTTTTCAGGATTTTTTACTAATGAATTTGACATAATTTAACATTTATCTTTTTATGTTATACTTACTTTTTTATCCATGAATTTAACATATTTTAACATTTTTATTTTTGTCAGGATTTTTTTACCAATAAATTTACATAATTTAACATTTTATCCTTTTTTTTAAGGATTTCGTACCTCTCATCATGTCCCATAGCAAAGTACTATATTTCTACATATTTTTTATCATTAAAATTAGCATATTTTAACACTTATATTTTTTCCAGGATTTTTTTACTAGTGAATTTAACATAATTTAAAATTTTTTTCCCTTTTTATTTTGTTTTGTAGACTTCCTACCTCCCATCATCTCCCATAGCTACATATTTTATCATTAAAATTAACATATTTTATAGGACTTTTTTACCAGTGAATTTAACAAAATTTAACATTTTTTCCTTTTTATTTTTTGTAAGACCTCCTACATCTCATCATCTCCCAGAACTAAGTAATATGTTTCTACATCTTTTATCATTAAAATGAACATATTTTAACATTTTTTCAGGCATTTTTTTACCAGTGAATTCAACGTAATTTAACATTTTTTCCTTTTATTTTTTGTAGGACTTTCTACCTCTCATCATCTCCCATACCCCAGCTGGAGCGTCAGTGAATACAATTGCTCATTACGGACAAATGAAGAATTCAAGTGAGTTTTTAATTTTCAGTCAAGTGTTTTTGTAGGTTCGATTCTCAGCAAGTGTTTTTTCAAGTGAGTTTTGATTTCAGTCAAGTGTTTTTCAGTTTGTATGATTTTAATATTATTTTTCCGTCAAGTGGGTTATGCTACTGCTAATTAGTTTATCGTATTAATAATAATAATAATAATAATAATAATAATAATAATAAACATTATTATTATTATTATTATTATTATTTTATGTAGATATCTATAATGTATAGTCATAACTAGCTCTCTCTCTCTCTCTCTCTCTCTTCTCTCTCTCTCTCTCTCTCTCTCTCTCTCTCTCTCTCTCTCTTTCTGTATATATATATATATAGATATATATATATATATATATATATATATATATATATATATATATATATATATATATATATATATAACATATATGCACATGCATATATATGTATGCATACATATACAGTATATATGTGTGTATGTAATTTGAGGTTACAATTGGATTGAGTTTACCATTGTAACTTTGACCCAAGTGAGAATCTGAGATTACAGCTCGATCTAATTAAAAGCCGTAACTTTGAGCCCTGCCAAAATTTGAGAGATCACACTTGGATTGTCCTGGAATCAATTTGGCAACTCTTTGCAATTCATTCCTCGTCGATCGACATACATGGATTCTCGTCAATTACCAGCGATGGATTCCTGCATCGAATCAGTTCGAGTTACGTCAGAAAAAACATTAAAAAATATATGAATTTTTCATTTATCCTGCCCGGTCCACGGGCCATTGAAAGTCATAGACGTGTTATTAGAAATATGAAATATGTATATATATGCATATATATATATGTATGTATATATATATATATATATATACTATATATATATATATATATATATATATTTATATACATTTAAATATTTTATCCTACAAGTGTGAAACAAATGCAATATATTTCTGGGGAAGGGATATTAATTTTGCAGATTGGCGTTACAGGAGCTATGGTCATTGATGTGACTATATATTTGTATGTATATATATAATCACATAAATGACCACAACTCCTGTAACGCCAATATAACGTGTCTTCGCAGATAACTTCTGTAAGTTCGATTACGGAGAATTGGGCAACATCATGCACTACGGCCGGAGGGAACCGCCCCTGTACAACCTGACGAAGGTCACGGCCCCGGTGGGCCTCTTCTGGGGAAACACGGACTGGTTGGCTGACCCTGCGGTAAGCCACTGGGTCATACGCATTGGGGCATTCCCTTTCTATCAGTAAAACGCAACAAACTTACGCATTCTGTAGGGGGGTATAGCCTGCAGGTGCGCTGTAGGCTTCACTAAGCGGTGTTTGCGGCGTCCCGTAGGCCCCTAGCTGCACCCATTTTATTTTAGCCGTAAATTTCACCTCCATTCCTGCTTCCTTTCTTAAGTTTAGCTGTTCAGCCACTCCAGATCCTTTTATTTTCCCCGGTCTTAAGCGCTGAATGGCCAAGAAATTTCCTAGTACTTAGCTTGACACGCTAATTTTCAGTAAACAAATCATACTTCCGAACAGACAGGCATAAAGAAAAGACAGAGGTTGAATGAATGGCCTCTATTTTCTGACAGTTGTAAGAATAAGGCAGAAATTGACAGAATTATTTGGCCTGACTGTTCATATGTTATATTTGATGATCTGACAAAGAACATTGCTGATACCTTTCATATTTCTATTGCAAGAATTTCAGTTGCAGACACATTAATGATATTCATAATGAAGTAAGATGAGAGTTCATTTAGTGAGGCACTGGAATAACATGAATCTATCATATACTCGTAATTCAAATATAGCATTAAGATATTTTTTCTTGGCTAAAGAGTTATAAGCAAACCCAGAGAAATGATTTGAAATCCATTCGCAATGTTTTGGAATCAGAACTGTGGCCGTGAAGATGGTGTAGAGGTCTAGTGTTGTATGAATGTGTGTGTGTGTGTGCATGTAACCAACAATCTCACGCTTGAAACATGTTCCACGCATCATGCACGAAAGATTGCATCATTGCAACATTTCCAGGACGTTGCTCGCTTAGCTGCTGACCTCCCCAACTTGGTGCTGGATTACAACGTGCCAAAGGAGGAGTTCAATCATCTGGACTTTGGATGGTGAGCACCAGATTGAAATTTCTCTCTCTCTCTCTCAGAATTAGTAGGGTAAATAATCTACTGTTGAACTTGGAAGGTCCTGAATTAACAGGATCTCTCTCTCTCTCTCTCTCTCTCTCTCTCTCTCTCTCTCTCTCTCTCACCAGAATTAGTAGGGTAAATGATCTACTGTTAAAGTTGGAGGGTCCTGAATTTAATAAGACCTTAAAGTCCTTTCAAATTCTCTCTCTCTCTCTCTCTCTCTCTCTCTCTCTCTCTCTCTCTCTCTCTCTCTCTCTCTCTCTCTCTCTCTCTAGAATTAGTAGGGTAAATAATGTACTGTTAAACTTGGAGGGTCCTGAATTTGACAGCACCTTGAAGGCCTCTCTCTCTCTCTCTCTCTCTCTCTCTCTCTCTCTCTCTCTCTCTCTCTCTCTCTCTCTAGAGTTAGTAGGGTAAATGATATACTGTTAAAGTTGGAGGGTCCTGAATTTAACAGATGGAAAGGAGTTTAAGATTAAGAAAGGAAGAATAAAAGTAAAATGAGACCCTTTTTGATGAATTTAAATCTTGATATATTGGTATACACTTGAACTCTCACATTCCCTCATCCAATAAGGATGGTACTGCCCTAAAATGGAAAACTGCAGTATCTGCAAGAATACAAAACTGAGAAAAATGGTAGATACTGCAGTTTTCCCTTGGGACCCTCTAAGTAAAGCACTGAAGAATCATTCTGACACTGCAGTAACTTGTGTATTATTGTTTCACGAGCCCAATAGGTGGTATGTCTCAATTTCGAAAATTTTGCAGATACTGGAGTGTTCCATTTTAGGGGAGGGTAGCCACCTTAAAGCTTAATGATTTTAAGTGTATCTTTAACAATATATATAGATTTAGAGTTGAAAAATGGTCTTATTCATCTGCTTTCAAAAAACTACTTTCTTCATAGTCATCAAAGGGAAGCAATGATATGAACCAATAATTAAACGATATTCTGGCACTCCATCGATTTTACTGATGAGAATAAAGAAAATAATAATAATGATATTAATGAGAAAAATAATAATAAGAAGAAAAAGAATAGTAAGAATTAGAAGAATACAATAACTGAAGTGACGATCTCCCTGCATGAGAGGCCAGAAGATGAAGGAATGAAAAGAAATGGAGGACTTGTAAAGATTACTTGTATTTTAAAGGTCGAGACTGATATGGTCTGGACATTTGGGAAGAATGAGTGAGCAGGAAGGAATGAAGAAGACTTGAATGGAGTCTTTTAGGGGTAGAAGGTCGAGAGAGAGAAGGCAAAGGAATATATAGAGTGTTGTAAAGAGCACTTATATTTTAAGAGTCGAGACTGATATGGTCTGGACATGTGGGAAGAGTGAGTGCACAGGAAGAAATGAAGAAGACTTGAATGGAACCTTTTTAGGGTAGAGAGGGTTGAGCGGGAGAAGGCAAAGGAATATATAGAGTGATGTAAAGATTGCTTATATTTAAAGAGTCGAGACTGATATGGTCTGGACATGTGGGAAGAATGAGTGAGCAGGAAGGAATGAAGAAGACTTGAATGGAACTTTTTCAGTGTAAAATGTCGAGAGGGAGAAGGCAAAGGAATATATAGAGTGTTGTAAAGATTACTTGTATTTTAAGTGTCGAGACTGATATGGTCTGGACATGTGGGAAGAACGAGTGAGCAGGAAGGAATGAAGAAGATTTGAATGGAACCTTTTTTGGGGTAGAACATTGAGAGGGAGAAGGCAAAGTGTTGTAAAGATTACTTATATTTTAAGAGTTGAGACTGATATGGTCTGGAATTGTGGGAAGAATGAGTGAACAAGAAGGAATGAAGAAGACTTGCATGGAACCTTTTAGGCGTAAAATGTTGAGAGGGGAAAATGCAAAAGAATTTATAGGGTGTTAAAGCGAGAGGAAGAATTTGGAAAACAAAGAAAAGGTCTATCAAAGGGAGAAGTTTTCGAGGAAAGTGCTTGGAGAAGAAGATTTAAGGCAACCGACCCCTCAGCTTAAGGATAGCAGGTGGAGACAAAGAAGAAGTTACTAGAATTCTAAAGCCTTGGATTTTTTGTCTTCCCAACCCCCCAACAGGGCAATCCACGCCAACGAATATGTCTACACGAAGATCCTAGAGTTATTCTCCGCTTACTAAAGACAACGAAAGGAAGAAGAAGAAGAAGAAGAAGAAGAAGAAGAAAGAGAAGAAGAAGAAGAAGAAGAAGAAGAAGAAGAAGAACTTCTCCATTCTTAATCATCTTTCTATTCTTTGATTTGAAGACTGACTCTTCCAGAGCTTGAATTTCCTTTGATGACGAAACAGAAATATGTTATTAATATCATCACTTTCAACCTTATTATTATTATACACGAATAAATGATGTACAAATAAATAAGTTTTATTAACTGTTCTTAAGTAAGAGAGACTGTAATTATTATCACTATGGTAATATAAAAGAGAGTTGAGACTCTATATAGGGGCTAGTGGCGAGAGAGGCAGATAGCAACATACTTTTAGCACCGTCTACAGTGTGCCACCCAAGGCACACCATAAACAATATCTGCCACTTTCCCTGACTTGGCAACGATATAGAACAGGCCACCACCGGGCAGTGGTTTAAGTTTTATGGGTCGCGGCTCACACAGCATTATACTGAGACCACCGAAAGATAGATCTATTTTCGGTGGCCTTGAGTTTACGCTGTAGCGGCTGTACAGAAAACTCGATTGCGCCGAAGAAACTTCGGCGTATTTTTTACTTGTTTTTCTTACTTTTTCAGTTTAATCTAAAAGTCATTTAGGAAAAGATTAAGTTTCTGTCCGCTGAATTCCTTTTCATTACTGATAATTTACGAGGCGATTCGTCCCCTGTCAAATTTTGTTTGGGTTGGAATTTTGGAATGGGATAAAAATGAGAGGAGTTATAGAAAGTACCCTAATTGAGAGAGAGAGAGAGAGAGAGAGAGAGAGAGAGAGAGAGAGAGAGAGAGAGAGAGAGATTTTTTAGTTCGTGTTTTTAAGCAGACGGCTTTGGAGTAAAATATAATGATTGAAAATTGGCTGAGAGAGAGAGAGAGAGAGAGAGAGAGAGAGAGAGAGAGAGAGAGAGAGAGAGAGAGAGAGAGAGAGAGAGAGAGAAAGAGATTCGTTTTTAAGAGAGACATTACCTTTTGGAGTAAAATATAATGATTGAAGAGAGAGAGAGAGAGTACAAAACACACGGAATAGACTAAAGAAAACTCAGAAAACTCACAGAGATGAGAGAATCGAGAAAAATACTAAAAACACAGAAAAACTCACACGATAGAAACTGAAAAAAAAACATGCACAAAAACTCACAGAACCCTCAAATGGGTAGTTTTTTTTATCGTTCATGTATCTGGCGTCAACTGTAAAACAGGAACGATATAAAACAGAACCAATAAAACACAAAAAACTCAAAGGATAGTTTTTTCTCCATCTATATAATTCCTAAGACCCGTCAATCATAATAGGAAACGTTAAAAACAAAATACTACCTGGGTAGTTTTTTTATCGTCATATCTTCCTGAGACAATCATCTGGTCAACAGGAAACGATAAAAAAAACTAGAAAAAAAAAATGACTAAAACACAAAAAAAACTCACAGAATCATCTAAAGGTCAGTTTTTTTTCTCCATCTCCCATATCATTCCTAAGACAATGCACATCGCGTCAACTGTCAATCAATCAACGGGAAACGTTAAAAAAAAAAAAACTAGAAAAAATCTCCAAAAACGCAAACAAAATCTCACAGAGCCATCTAAAGGGTATGGATTTTGTTTCATCGTCCGCACCGACTCGCCAAAATCAAAGCGAGCTGTCCAAAAAAAAGCAAACAAAATATATCATAGCACTCCTCCTCGTCTCGATATCGACAGAGAGAGAGAGAGAGAGAGAGAGAGAGAGAGAGAGAGAGAGAGAGAGAGAGAGAGAGAGAGAGAGAGAGAGACGGGCAGCGGGAGAGATATTTAAAATGCATCGATACCCTTTTGTATAGCATAAAGGTCCTTTGAAGTTCCGCTTCCATCTGTGTGAGAGAGAGAGAGAGAGAGAGAGAGAGAGAGAGAGAGAGAGAGAGAGAGAGAGAGAGTGTGTGTGTGTATTTTCTCTCTTTGAATGATGTCTGTTTTCTTTTTTCCTTTTTCCCATTTTTATTGGGGTTTTATTGTTCTGTCCTTATTCTCTTTTGTCTGCTTTTGCGCGTTGTGGATTCACGGATGATATTGGGAGGAAGAGAAGAAGATTAAATATATGTTTGTATTTATTATTATTATTATTATTATTATTATTAGAAAGAATTAACAGAATGCAATGGAAAATACAGAATGAAGAGATCTCACTTATTAAAACAGAAAATATAAATGAACAAATTAATAAATAAAACGATAAATATATAAGCAAATTATTAAAATACAAAGAAAAGTATTTTAGGGAGGAATAAAGGACCTCTGGAATTGAGAAATTCGAGAGCGAGGCGCATTTCCATGGTGGGAATATACAGTGGGAATATAAATTGGTAGGAATATACAGTGGGAATTTAAAGTGGTGGGAATATAAATTGTTGGGACTGTACTTTGGGAATATACATTGGTGGGAATATACAGCAGGAATATAAATTGATGGGAATATGCAGAGGGAATATAAATTGGTTGGAATGTAGTGGAAATACAAATAGATGAGAATATACAGTGGGAATATAAATGGATAGGAATATACATTGGGGATATAAATTGGTTAGAATATAGTGGGAATATAAACAGTTGGGAATATAAATTGGTGGGAATATACTGTGGGAATATAAATTTGTGGGACTATACTATGGGAATATAAATTGGTGGGAATATGCAGCGAGAATATAAATTGGTGGGAATATACAGCGGGAATATAAATTGGTGGGAATATAAATTGGTTGGAATGTAGTGGGAATATAGAGCGTGAATATAAATTGGTTGGAATATACAGTGGGAATATAAACTGGTGGGAATATAAATTGGTAGAAATATACAGTGGGAATATAAACTGGTGGTGATATAACTTGGCTGGAATATAGTGGGAATACAAATTGGTGGGGATATAAATTGGTAGGAATATACAGTGGGAATATAAATTGGTAGGAATATGCAGTGGGATTACAAGTTGGTGGGAATGTAAACTGGTAGGAATATACAGTGGGAATATAAATTAGCGGGAATATAAATTGGTAGGAATGTATAGTGGGATTATAAGTTGGTGGGAATATAAATTGGTTGGAATATAGTAGGAATATAAACAAGTGGCAATATACAGTGGGAATATAAACTGGTGGTGATATAAATTGGTTGGAATATAGTGGGATTATAAATTGATGGGAATTTCTAAAGGAAATACAGAAATTCGTATAAAGGCAGTTTCCAGGGACCCCTCCAAGTTAACATACTTCCTCTCTCTCTCTCTCTCTCTCTCTCTCTCTCTCTCTCTCTCTCTCTCTCTCTTCCAGAATCATCAAATTCCTCCTCTTCCTCCTTTTCCTGACCCTCACGTCCACTTATCTCCTCTTATTCTGAATTCACTCGACGAATTGACTCCGGAGTATAACTTAAATCCAATTGTTTGGATCAACCTTCGCTTATTTAATTATTGTCTCCGGGCAATTTGCTCAATTCCGTGAGGGATACGAAGTTAAGGTGGGAAGGTAAATAAATAAACAAATAATATATAATAATAATAATAATGATAATAATAATAATAATAATAATAATAATAATAATAATAATAATAATAATAATGATAATAATAATACTATATATATATGTATTTATATAAATATATAAATATATATATATATATATATATATATATATATATATATATATATATATATATATATATATATATATATATATATATATATATATATATATATATATTATTATTCAGAAGATGAACCCTGTTCAAATGGAACAATCGCCCCAAAGGGGCCATTGATTTGAAATTCAAGCTTCCAAAGAATATTATGGTGTTCATTTGACAGCAGTTACAGAAGATATTATTATTTTTATTATTATTATTATTATTATTATTATTATTATTATTATTATTATTATTATTATTATTATTCAGAATTATATATGTTGTATATATATTTATTTGTTTATTTATTTACTATATTTTTCGCTACTTTGAACCGTCTTGTCAAAAGCTTATTTTTTAGTTTTCTGAAAAGAAAACTATTGCGCCGGCTTTGTCTGTCCGTCCGCACTTTTTCTGTCCGCCCTCAGATCTTAAAAACTATTGAGGCTAGAGGGCTGCAACTTGGCATGTTGATCATCCACCCCCCAGTCATCAAACATACCAAATTGCAGCCCTCTAGCCCCAATAATTTTTATTTTATTTAAGGTTAAAGTTAGCCATAACCGTACATCTGGCAACGACATAATCCAGGCCACCACCAAGCAGTAGTTAAAGTTTCATGGACCGTGGCTCATACAGCATTATACCGAGACCATCGAAAGGTAGATATATTTTCGGTGGCCTTAAATATACGATGTACATTTTCACTTGCTTCTATTTGCAAATGAACTTGTTTCATCTCCTGAAACATTATTATGGGAACATTGCCTCATTGATTCCATTTGCATAAATTGTCTCTTCTTCACATTTACCGTCCTTTTTAATCCTTCTCTTGGCTCGTTAGATGTGCAAACAACGTTGTCTTTGAAGCCGGTAAATGAAGTCAAAGGAATTGTTTGTACAGGCGAAATAGAACGCGAGATAGATAAATAAGATTATGTTTTTGCTCGCCTCATGGGAGAATTCGGAGTGCCAATGTGTTTAGCAGTTTTGAATGTAGTTCTTTATATATTTTGCCTGCGAGTGGTGCTATAGTTAAATTATTTTTATTTTTCTTGATTAAGTAATCTAAATCACAATTATTATTATTATTATTATTATTATTATTATTATTCAGAAGATGAACCCTATTCATATGGAACAAGCCCACCACAGCGGCCATTGGCTTGAAATTGAAGCTTCCAAAGAATATTATGGTGTTCATTTGAAAGAAATTACAGAAGGTAATGCTAATTACAGAAAAAAGAGATCACTTATTAACAAAAGAAAAATAAACTTAATTATATTCTTCAAAGTCGTAGTTCCTAGTTATGCATTAACCTCATAGGGAAAAGTATGTAGATTTAATCTTGTGTTTTTTGTATATCCAAAAATATTTTGAGATTTTATGCAAGCGTGCTTATGAATGATTATAATCTCGTGTATAAAATTCATTATATTTATCCCTAATACTTTCTGAAACAACCTATTACGCCTTACACAAGAATTAAAGTGTATAACAGCCTTAATTCCCACTAAACATGAATTGTAGCTGACTTCTGACCACTTGGCATTTCGGTTGAATTTTGAGAGAAACACAAGCCACATAATTCCCCCCTCATTTCAGGTAGCCTACGCTTGCCACGATTTTTTGTTATCGTTGCTAAGTTTAGATCGTTTGAAGTGATGTACGCTCGAAAAGTCCCCAGGATTACGGCCAGTACACAGTTAATTAATATTAACCCTTCCACAATGTGTCATATATTTTTCGTTAACCCATCCCACACGGTGCCATATCTGTTTAAGGCTGTCTCGTCTGCATCTGTGGGTGTGTGTGGGTGTGGGCGTGCGTTCCTCTCATCAGCATCTGTGTGTGTGGGTGTGGGTGTGTGCGTGGGTAGCTTACTCAACACTTTAGATATATTAATGAGAAGTAGCAATGCCCGAATTTACTATAAAAACTGTATTAACCACAATTCCTCTTCTCGAATTCTTCACTTTTTGGGAATGCCCTGGTCACTACAAGGCCTGAGATCCAAATGCAAGAATATGAAGCAATTCTGATGTCCATAGCAGGGTTCGAACTCGCGTCCAGAGCGTCAGAAGGATTTCTTTCTGATACTCCGGACGAAAGAATTTCTGCATATTCTTGCGTTTGGATCTCAGGCTTTGTGGTGAAGAATGCATTTCCAAAAAGTGTGAAGAACTCGAAAAATTAAGGGGCCATTGTGGTTATTACAATTACTTAAGTGTATGGTAAAAATTAACAGAGGATTCTATATGTATATATATATATATTTATATTTATTATATATTTACATTTATATATAATATATACATATATATAATATATAAATATATATATATATATATATATATATATATATATATATATATATATATATATATATATATATATATATATATATATATATATACAAGTGTCCTGAAATTCATAATAATATTGATAGCAGAATTACAACACTGGCCGATAAGTGAAAAGTTCTAGCTAGTCATGCAACGGATATCCATCGAATTTTTTATTTATTTCTTTTTCGTTTTATGAACAGTTTCCGCTCGGATGTATTCATACATTTTTGACTGCGCTTTTATGATGTGGCTAAATTGCGCCGATGTGACCTCGGCTGACCTCGGTGAGGTCATCCTTTGTGCATATACAGTATATCGGGGGATTTAAATTTTTTTTTTTTAATTGAATGATTATTATTTTGTTCATTGAAAGTATACTGTATAGTATTCAGGATCTATGCTCTCTCTCTCTCTCTCTCTCTCTCTCTCTCTCTCTCTCTCTCTCTCTCTCTCTCTCTTTCTCTCCAAATTTCATCCAGTTTTAATCAGTGTCAGCTCACTATAAAAGGCGTATGCTTAATAACTCGAATTGAGAAATCTCTCTCTCTCTCTCTCTCTCTCTCTCTCTCTCTCTCTCTCTCTCTCTCTCTCTCTCTCTCTCTCTCAAATTTCAGCCAATATTAGTTCGAGTCAATGCTCTCCAAAGGCTTATGGTTATAAAAACTTGAATTAGCCAATCTCTCTCTCTCTCTCTCTCTCTCTCTCTCTCTCTCAAACGTTTGGCAGGAAAGCGTTGCCATTCCGTAGGAGACTTCTGAAGCATTCCTTCTCTTTTCTTTATTTGATCCTCGTAATCATATCGGGCGCTCTGCTCCCCCTCCCCTCCGTCCTCCCCTTCCCCTCCCCTTCGGGTATTTATGGGATTCTCTCTGACTGTTTCATCTTGACAATGCTATTATTGAGGTGCTTTATATATATATATATATATATATATATATATATATATATATATATATATATATATATATATATATATATATATATATATATATTATATATAAAATATATATATATATATATATATATATATATATTATATAAATATATATATATATATATATATATATATATATATATATATATATATATATATATATATATATATATATATATGTAAATGTGTATTTATATATTTTATATATATATATACACATAAAGAGAGAGAGAGAGAGAGAGAGAGAGAGAGAGAGAGAGAGAGAGAGAGAGAGAGAGAGAGAGAGAGAGAGAGAGAGAGTTTTTTCTCCAATGAATCCTAATGCTCAGAAAAAATAAAAAGAAAAAAATTTCAAATAAAATGGCACGTCAATCTCCGCTCATCACAGATGTCAGATTTATTGAATTGAAGAACCTGTATATTTTAGAGTGTGCTGGATATGGGAGGTATTATGTATATGTATGTATATATATACATATATATGCACATTAATATATATATATATGTATATAATACAAACATGTATACTTTATTCAGTAAGAAAAGTGAAAGAATAATTACCCTTCCAACATGCAGAGATATAAAAGGGTTAAAAAATATTGAAGGAGAGAGAGAGAGAGAGAGAGAGAGAGAGAGAGAGAGAGAGAGAGAGAGAGAGAGAGAGAGAGAGGGTTGGGGAACATCATATTTAAAAAAATGCATCGCAGAAGTAAATATACAGAAATCATAAAGAGTTTAATTTTAATGAAAGACAGAGAGAGAGAGAGAGAGAGAGAGAGAGAGAGAGAGAGAGAGAGAGAGAGAGAGAGAGAATATGTAACAGATCTCAACCTTTACAAGATTTATGAATATAAAGTGTTTTTTTTTTAGCTGCGTCATAAAATCTCTTATTACAAGTGTGAATAATTCCCTTTAATCTTTGGCTTCAAAGGGGAAGTCCCTGTTATGGGGGGTTGGGGAAACATAAGTGGGATATCTTTCCGTGTGATTAATCTCTCTCTCTCTCTCTCTCTCTCTGAAATTTCAGCCAATTGCCATCTACCCTCGAAAGAGGTATGCGTAGTCTCTCTCTCTCTCTCTCAGTATATATGTATAAATAGCAATAATCACCACACAATCACGTGCGGAACAGAATTCAATTTCCGACTCACTTCAGGATCGAACCCAGGTCTTTCACGTCACAAAAGAAGTTGGAGATTTGCCACACAAGGTACTCAGGTTCCAGCTTCTTTTGTGACGTGAAAGACCTGGGTTCGATCCTGAAGTGAATCAAACATTTAATACTGTTTCACACGTGATTGTGTGTCGATTATTTCTATTTGCACACACACACACACATATATATATATATATATATATATATATATATATATATATATATGTATATATATATATATATATATATATATATATATATATATATATATATATATATATATATATATATATGCACACACACACTTTGTATGCACGATTGTATTCTCGACCTAGATCCTAGAAAGACCGATTTGGGCTCTTTCTGTCAAAGCCTAATGGCGCCCGTTTTCTTGAAGATGAAATTTTTAGAAAATGTTTTTTTAAATGGGCAATGAATTAAAAACAAGTTTTTAAACAGGCAATTAACTCTAAGCGTTTTCTTAAACAGGATATCAATCAGAAACGTTTTCCTGAATAGGCAATCAATTATAAACGTTTTATTAAATAGACTATCAATTAAAAACGTTTCTTAAATAGGCAGTCAATTAAAAACGTTTTCTTACATAGGCAATCAATTATAAACCTTTTCTTAAACAGGCAATCAATCAGAATCGTTTTCCTGAATAGGCAATCAATTAAAAACGTTTTATTAAATAGGCAATCAATTAAAAAAAATTCTTATATAGGCAATCAATTATAAACGCTTTTAAAATAAGCAATTAACTGTAAGCGTTTTCTTAGACAGGATATCAATCAGAAACGTTTTCGTGAATAGGCAATCAGTTATAAACGTTTTCTAATAAAGGCAATCACTTGAAACACCCATTTTTATGGCATTCCAATTTCCAGCTCTACAGAGACGAACTGTAGGTGTCAGCATCGAAAACACAATTCTACCAATGCATTGCCAATACAAAAAGCGCAGCGAATTATTCATACATTCATTTTTACAGTTTTTCATAAAGCTGTCACTATACAAAGCATTCCATTTATCAAATAGCTAAATAATATTACCTTAATTTATTTACCTCTATGATGCTGGGAGCATAGATATGGGTATTTGGTGTTCATCCCACGCGGATTCGAATGAAACTTAAACATTGGATTATTCAGAATGAGTGTATTGATTGATTGGGCTTTTAAGCTGGCATATTAGTACGTAAAATGTACAGTATGTATATATATATATATATATATATATATATATATATATATATATATATATATATATATATATATATATATATATATATAATCACAACGAAATAAAAACGTAATCGGTTATCAGTTAATTGAAATAACAAAAAATAAAACGTTTAATTTGTCAATATTGTCAAAACAAAGGTGAATAAGTATTCCCTTTTCCCCAAACAAATATAAAACCAATATTTTATCTATTAATAAAAAAAATTTATATTCTCCATTAACTGTAGGAGAATCTCTCTCTCTCTCTCTCTCTCTCTCTCTCTCTCTCTCTCTCT
>NC_089786.1:420000-437500 GCF_040412425.1 Macrobrachium rosenbergii
TCCGGAAACGGCAGAAAAAAAAAACTTAGACTCCAAAATGGTGGAGTGAAATTTATAAGACGCATCAGGATCGGCAAAGTAGAATCGAGCTTAAATGGACGATATTTTCGGAACTGAAATGAATATAGAATTTAGGCCAAAGGCCAGGGACTGCTGGGCACCTACGAGGCCATTCAGTGGTGAAACGGAAATTGGCAGTGAATGGTTTGAAAGGTGTAACAGGAGGAAAACCTCAATTGTTAGGAGAGAGTGGAGAGTAAGATGGAAGGAAGGGAATATGAAGGGAGGTGCAGTAAAAGGAACGAAGGCACGCTGCATAGAACATTAAGTAATGCCTACAGTGCACCGCGTGAGGTGCACTGACGGCGCTACCTCCCTACGGGGGATGTTTTCAGGGGCCTGGAAAAATGGGAGAGGAGATTTAGTGTCACCTGATTATATATATATATATATATATATATATATATATATATATATATATATATATATATATATATATATATATATATATATATATATATATATATATATATATATATATATATATATATATATATATGTGTGTGTGTGTGTGTGTGTGTGTGTATAAATTTCTGTATGGCCTAGTGGGCAGCGCCCTTGCCTTTCAACTGAAAGACCAGGGTTCGATCCTGAAGTGAGTCAGAAATTTATTTCTGTTCCACACGTGAGTGTGTGTTGTTTATTTATATATATATATATATATATATATATATATATATATATATATATATATATATATATATATATATATATATATATTCCCCAGACTTTCAATTCGAAAACATGTAACTCCTGTAAAATTCAGACCAAAAATATATATATAAAAAAAACGCGGTTCTCCAAAATATTAATTATCAACTTTTTCTCTTCCTTCGTTCACAGACTAACTCAAGCATCGTTTGAGAACACTTCCACAAAATCTAACACATAAACGATCCCAAAAACATCCTTGGTCATATGACAGTCATTCCCAATCGTCAAATGATCGGATTGGGGATAAAAAAAAAAAAAAAAAAACAGCTTCAATTCCCGTGAGCGATTGCCAATCCATTACGATAAAATCGCACCCATCCGATTTCCCATCACTCCAAAAAAAAAAAAAAGAAAAGATTGCAATGGAATATAAAAAAAAACAAAAAACAGGGAAAATGCTAAAGTATTTTGGCATTCAGGAAAGAAGGCTGAATGCAAAATTGAAAAAAAAGAATCCACTTCTCTCCGCTCAGGCAGCAAATAGTCCATTGATAACCCAGGCATTTTTGAAAAGGGAGACCTCGATTGAGAAGATATTTGCAAGTCTATGTCACGATGAGATGACAGGATGGGAAAATGAGAAAAAGATTTAAGAGGAGAATTTGGGTTTCATCTTTGAAGCAACACTTGGTCTGTATAATAATAATAATAATAATAATAATAATAATAATAATAATAATAATAATAATAATAATAATAATAATAATAATAATAATAATAACATATGATTTAATAGGAAAATGTGGATTTCAGCTTTGAAACAACACTTGGTTTGTATAATAATAATAATAATAATAATAATAATAATAATAATAATAATAATAATAATAATAATAATAATAACAAAAGATTTAATTGGAGAATGTGGGTTTCACCTCTGAAGCAACACTTGGCCTGTATAATAATAATAATAATAATAATAATAATAATAATAATAATAATAATAATAATAATAATAATAATAATAATAATAATAATAAATGTTTTAATAGGAAAATGTGGATTTCAGCTTTGAAGCAACAATCGGTCTGTATAATAATAATAATAATAATAATAATAATAATAATAATAATAATAATAATAATAATAATAATAATATAAATGGTACTCCAATGGAAGCAGTGACGAAATTCTCCCCAAAATTGTCCTTTTCGTTTGTATAAAAAAAAAACCGGTTCAAATCACCAGATTGTTTACAGATTTTCCCGACCTCCCAAAAGCAACGCATAGTTAATCTACTTAGCGTGCGTTTGAACACAAAATTGCATATGGGTGTTTTTTTTTTTTTGGCCAAAAGAGGATTAAAAAAACCCCACTTTCTTTTATTCGCGCGCGCTATCTAGTTGCCAAAAAGCTCATTAGGTTGAAAAGTGGGTGTCTGGTTTTATATACGCACTCGATTTTTTGGTTTTCTATTTTCTGGTTTGATGATTCAGTTTCTGCTTCCCGTCTGTTGGTTGGTAGGTCAGTGTTTTCTCTGCTTCTATTTATCTTTTCTGTTTTTATTTTTAATTTCTGTTTCCAATCTGTTGACTGATATGTTCATGATGTTTCTATCTTTTTATGAGGATAAAAGTACAGAAACTTTCTATTTCTGTTTTCTCTTTTTATTTGCAATTTCTGCTTCCTTTCTGTTGGTTGGTAGGTCAGTGTTTTCTCTGCTTTAATGAGAATGAAAGTCCAGAAATTTTCTATTTATCTTTTCTATTTTTATTTGCAATTTCTGTTTCCAACCTGTTTACTGATATGTTCATGATTTTCTGGTTTTATGAGAATGGAAAGTCTAGAATTTTTCTATTTATCTTTTCTGTTTTGATTTCTGTTTCAATTTCTGTTTTGGTACCTGTTTACTGATATTGTTTGAGAATGATTTTTTTATCTTTTCTATTTTGACTTCTGTTTCTTTTCTATTGGATAGCCTAGAAATTTTCTATCTTTTTATGTTGTCTATTTATCTTTCCTGTTTTATTTGCAATTTCTGTTTCAATTTCTGTTGGTTGGTAGGTCAGTGTTTTCTCTACTTGTTTGAGAATGAAAATCCAGAATTTTTTTTTATTTCTGTTTTTTTATTTTTACTTCTCTTCTTTTCTGATTGACTGATTTTTCTATCTGTTAATGATTTTTCCTTTCTGTTTTATCAGTGTTTTCTCTAATGAAAGTCCAGAGTTTTCTATTTTTATCTTTATTTCCTCTTTTATTTACATCTGTTTATTGAAAATCTGTTTCCTTTCTGTTGGTTGGTAGGTCAGTGTTTTCTCTACTTTTATGAGAATGAAAGTCTAGACACTTTCTATTTACCTTTTCTATTTATATTTTTATTTCCTCTCTGTTAGTTGATAGGCCAATGATTTTTCTGTCTGTTTATGAGAATGAAAATCTAAAAATTTCAGTTTCTGTTTTCTGTTTTTATTTTAAATTTCTGCTTCTTTTCTGCTGGGGCGACGTTTCTGTTTTTTTATTTCCATATTTCTGTTTCCTCTCTGTTGGTTAATAGACCAACGATGATTCCCTCCTTACGTGAGAATCAAAATCTACAACTTTTCACTTTTCCACGAAAATAGACGACCTGGAAATGTAGCGATTCTTTCTCTTTCCGGACCAGATGTTGAAGAGACAGTAACGATTTTCTGAGACTCCTCTCTCAGGAGGGCGCAAAGACAATGATTTAGAGAGAGAGAGAGAGAGAGAGAGAGAGAGAGAGAGAGAGAGCTGAGTATGAGAGAGCAGTAAAGAGATGGCAGCTGAATGGTCTGTTTCTCTCTCTCTCTCTCTCTCTCTCTCTCTCTCTCTCTCTCTCTCTCTCTCATTTTTTAAAAGCAGGCTCCTGTTTGGTTTTCATATTGGTTTGTTGTTTAATCTCTCTCTCTCTCTCTCTCTCTCTCTCTCTCTCTCTCTCTCTCTCTTTATTTTTTTGTATTAGTTTCGTTATATATATTAGTTGTTTAATCTATATATATATATATATATATCTCTCTATATCTCTCTCTCTCTCTCTCTCTCTATACACATTTTCACATTTGTTTTAATATATATATATAGATATATATATTTGTGTGTGTATTATATATACATACATGTGTACGTATATATATGTATATATACATATTGATTTAGCTGTGTTATAACCCACTAAGAATAGCAAGGGTTATAACCACATTATATCCTGAAAGATATACACAAGTTTCTACCATAAGAATATTATCATACCTTTTCAAACCATTCTCATTTGGGGTCAAAAATGTGCTTAAAATCTTTTTTAAAATCTTTTTTATTTTCATTAGCCTTCATTCACCATCAAATTCCAGTTCACTGGGATCACAAAATGTCGACCATTTGACATTTGTGTACTGTTTTCAATGGGAAGTTTTTTTTTTTACAAAAAAAAAAAACTCCCTTGCTATTCAACTTTACTGTTTATCGCAACAAGTTTTTTTTTTTATCAGAGGCCAGACTCTCTTTTTTTGCAAAGGGATTCTCTCCCCATGTCACTGAATCAGCACTAAAAAATTGGGATGTTATTCACCCTACTGGTATTTTGCCACTTCTCTCTCTCTCTCTCTCTCTCTCTCTCTCTCTCTCTCTCTCTCTCTCTCTCTCTCTCTCTCTCTCTGCGTATTCATTTCAGTCAATTAATTCTGCTAGTTTCTCCCTTTCGCCTCTCTCTTGCAATTAAGGCAAAACACACACACGCTTTCCCCGTCTAAATTTGTTCCTTTCACGGCTTTCCCTAACTTTCCCTTAAAATTTTCCCTTGGAATTTTCCCTTAGAATTTTCTCTTACAAATTTTCTTGAACATTTTTCCATTAGAATTTTCCCGTAAATTTTCTCTTCAAACTTTAACTTAAAATTTTCCTTCAAATTTTCCCCTTCAAATTTTCCTTTCGAATTTTCCACTTGAAATTTTCCCTTCAAATTTTCCTTTAAAATAATAACTTAAAGTTTTCCTCTAAAATTTTCACCTAAAATTTTCCTTTAAAATTTTCCCTCAAAATTTTCTCTTACTATATTCCTTTAAAATTCTAACTTAAAATTTTCCTTTAAACTTTTCCCTTTGAAATTTTACCTTAAGATTTCCCCCTTAGAATTTCCCTTAAAATTCCCCCTTAGAATTTTCCCTTAAAATTTTCATGAAAATTTTATTTTGAAGTTTTCGTCTGAAATGAGCTTGGATGAGTTATTATTATATTTTCTTATATATATATATATATATATATATATATATATATATATATATATATATATATATAAATATATATATATATATTTGCATGAAATAAAGAGAAATTCTGTCAAATATGCTAATTCTATATACTTCATGAATTTCCATAAAATAAGAGAGAATTAAATTATATATATATATATATATATATATATATATATATATATATATATATATATATATATATTATATATTATTTAATTCTCTCTTATTTCATGGAAATTCATGAAGTATATAGAATTAGCATATTTGATTGAATTCTCTCTTTATGTCATGCAAAATCATGAATTCAAATTTGCTGAATGAATAGCTGTTTGCTTAAAATTTTTTCAAATGATAAAATTTCCAGTGACTGCGTTTCAATGTGTTCCCTAAATATTCGTGTATAGAATCATCCTATTTATAATAATAATAATAATAATAATAATAATAATAATAATAATAATAATAATAATAATAATAATAATAATAATGTACAAAGCAGCGACAATTCAGTTCACACAATCTAGATACACGAGATAAAATGATAAAAATGGTGATTGGCAATGTCCACACATTTACTGAAGCAGTGTTAAAAATATAAAAATAATAATAACGGTAATGCCGGTACTAATATACAGAATAAAAATAAAAACATAAAAAATGATAACAATTAAAATTTATTATTGAAATGAAATACCATTGCCTCATCAACCGAATATTTTTTACTGAAATAATCACAGGCATATCCTTGATTCAGTCCACAGGCAGCGAACTTCCGTTTACACTTGGCAATGACCCATGAACATTATATCTTTTCCTGGTTCGTTAAAGTATCATGCGTCAGGTTCCCCGTACTCAGTAGCAAGAGTCAGTTCCGCCCCCGGCAACGTTGCAACAGTAATTGGGATGGCTTTTTGTAACATATTTGCACCGCGGTTTTGCATTTTTCGCTTTGTGTACTTCCCATCAGGTAATTATAACTTTTTAGTTTTCTGTAAAAGAAAACTGTTGCGTCGACTTTGTCTGTCCGTCCGCGCTTTTTTCTGTACGCACTTTTTCTGTCCGCACTGTTTTCTGTCCGCACTTTTTCTTTCCGTACTGTTTTCTGTCCGCACTTTTTCTGTTCGCATTTTTTCTGTTCGCACTTTTTCTGTTCGCACTTTTCTGTTTTTTCTGTCACTTTTCTTGTCCGCACTTTTCTCTCTTCCGCCTCGGATCTTAAAAACTACTGTCTGTCCGTCCGCAGGTCTGCACTTTTTCTGGGGGCTGCTTAAAAACTAAATAGGCTAAATGTTGATCATCCACCCTCCAGTCATCAAACATACCAAATTGCAGCCCTCTAGCCTCAGTAGTTTTTATTCTATTTAAGACTAAAGTTAGCCATAATCGTGCTTCTGGCAACGATATAGGCCAGGCCAGCAACTGGCCGTGGTTAAAGTTTGATGGGCCGCGGCTCATACAGCAATATACCGAGACCACCGAAAGGTGGATCTATTGTCGGTGGCCTTGATTATTCGATGTACAGATAACGCGATTGCGCCGAAGAAACTTCGGCGCATTTTTTACTTGTTTTATATAAAAAATATATCGTTTTGTCTGTGTTTATTCATGTGCTTTCTAATTTTCACGTTGCTTTTAAGCAAAGAGTTTTACGGTGTTGTAAGCGTGTCTCTGTTTAATCTTGGAAGGATAAAACATAATATAGAGCAATATACAATAACATAACATATTATGCTAATATGTCTAAGTACTTTAAAGTCACGATTCTTCTGTCAGTAAATCAGAATAGACAGGAAGTTTCTTCCTGGTAGAATCATGCGCGCGCAGACCTTCATTGTCACAGTCTTAACTCCACTGTAAAAGCAGTCCTGTAGTCTTGGATTCCTGGGTCAGTGGTACGTCAGTCTTTCTTAACGGTAGAACCACTCGTTGGTGGAGAGTGTTTAGGCTCATTCCTCCGATGTTGTGTGATTTAGTTGTGTTTAATGGACGTTACAAGACTATTGTGGTGGTCTCTCAAGGCTTCGGGATATTTTCAATATTCTGCAGAACTCAGGGGCACGTCTGCTTTCTGCTGGATGAAAATCGGGATTGTTATTAAGCACTTGATTGGTATTGCCTGAAGTTACAAGGACTACAGAACTACAGAGAGTGGAGTTTTTCCTACTACAAGTGCAACTACTGATAGGACTTTTTCTGCAATAAATGCAACAGAGGCGACCTGTATTCTGCAACTTAGTGCAAAGGGGACTTTTTCTTGTATGAATGTGACAAGCTATTTTTCTGATACAAGTGCTGCTGTAAATGTTCCTGATACAACAAAAAGGGCTTTTTCGCAACCAGTGCATACAGAGGACTTTTCTGCAACAAGTACAACTACAGAAAGGACTTTCCTGCATCAAGTGCAACTACAGATAGGAGTGGTTCTGCAACAAGTGAAACGCAGAGGTGACATTTTTGCAACAAATGCAACACAGGGGACTTTCTGCAACAAGTGGAGCAACAGAAGGGACTTTATCTGCTAAAGTACAACTACGGAAAGGACTTTTTTCTGCAGCAAACGGAATTACAGAAAGGACTTTTTTTCCTGCTACAAATGCACCTACAAAAGGACCTTTATTTCTGCAACAAATGCAAATACAAAAGGCCCTTTATTTCTGCAACAAGTGCACCTACAAAAGGACCTCTATTTCTGCTACAAGTGCAACTACAAAAGGACCTTTATTTCTGCAACAAGTGCAACTACAAAAGGCCCTTTATTTCTGCAACAAGTGCACCTACATAAGGGCCTTTATTACTGCAACAAAAGCAACACAGAAGATTTTCCTGCAACAAGTGCACCTACAAAACGCCCTTTTTCATGTGACAAGTGCAGCTTCAGAAATGAGTATTTCTGCAACAATTACAAGTTTTTTGCCTCAGATGCAACTACAAAACAGACTTCTGTTACAAGTAAAACTACAGAGAGGACTTTTCCTGCTGTGAATAGAACCAAAACCTACTGCAGATGCATGCAAAGGCAGGGAAGACCGTCACCCTCGGCCCTGATATCAGAAGAAAATCATTCTGCTTGACAACTTGCCAATAAGACACATTTCACGGCGAAGTGACAAGGATGTTAATTGAGGAAAACAGGTCAGAATTCAGTTATAATTGAACAGAATTCGGTCATAATTCAAAATTTGAAGAGGAAAGACACAGTGACAAGAATTCACAGCAAGAATAAGGTAAGTTCTGAAGGACTTCAAGTATACCAATGTTACGGGTGTATTGTATTTTAGTATAAGTTTAGTGCGCATATACACTTAAGAATTTGTTGACTTATTTTACGTATTTGAATAATATTCATGGTTTGTACGTCCATTTAAAGTAATATTCTCTTTTAACTAAATCAAAAATATGAAAACAATGCCACAGTAAACATTTGGAATATGTTACTGGACGACTTTGTACGACTTTGCGCATATGCGATCTCTGAAGCTGTTTCGTGTTTGTAAGTGAATATTCAGTTGCCTGTTTCGTTTGCTTGTGTTTGTGTGTATGTGCATGTGTGTGTATGTGTAAAGTCTTGTTACAGGATCTGGTTTGTTGACAATCTTCTGATAAGAACAGGAAAGCAAATTTGAAATGGGTTAATGTCTCCAGGTATGTGAGCCAGGTTCGCAGACTGGAATCTTAATTATGTGGCCATTGTTTCGACATCAAATGGGAGACAATGCAGGAGCCCATTGGCAGGTGAATTTGTGGGCTGTAATTACGTGGCTGTGGTTACCTGTGTATTGTTATGTATTTTTATTTCTGGTTTTGAAAATTATGCTTCGTTAGGTTTTATATGTTCATTAATGTATGTACATGCATTTCTTTGCTAGGATTTTGCAATTTTTTCCCCTAGGATTTGGTATTTGTTTGTTAGGATTTGGTGTATGTATGCTAGGATTTGTTATTTGTTTGTTAGGATTTGGCATTTGTTTGCAAGGATTTGGCATTTGTTTGCTAGGATTTGGTATTTGTTTGCTAGCATTTGGCATTTGTATGTTAGGATTTGGCATTTGTTGCAAGGACATGTCATTCATTTGTTAGGATTTGGTATTTGTTTGTTAGGATTTGGCATTTATTTGCTGGGATTTGGCTTTTTTTCCTAGGATTTGGTTTTTGTTTCCTAGAATTTGGCATTTGTTTGCAAGGACATGTCATTCGTTTGCTAGGATTTTGCATTTTTTTCGTAGGATTTGGTATTTGTTTGCTAGGTTTTGGTACAGTTTGCATTCGTTTGCCAGGATTTTGTTTGCAAGGATTTTTTTGCTAGGTTTTGGTATTTGTTTGCTAGGTTTTGGTATCTGTTTGCTAGGATTTAGCACTTGCTTGCTAAGATTTAGCATTTGTTTGCTAGGATATGGTAATTGTTTGCAAGGATTTGGTTTTTTGCTAGGTTTTGGTATTTGTTTGCAAGGATTTAATAACTGTTTGCTAGGACTCAGTACTTGTTTGCTAGGATCTGGTATTTGTTTGCTAGGATCTGGTATTTGTTTGCTGGGATCTGGTATTTGTTTGCTGGGATATGGTATTTGTTTGCTAGGATATGGCATTTGTTTGCTAGGATATGGCATTTGCTTGCTAGGATATGGCATTTATTTGCTAGGATTTGAGATTTGCTTGTTAGGATATTGTATTTGTTTGCTAGGACATGGCATTTGTTTGCTAGGGTATGGCATTTGCTTGCTAAGATATGGAATTTGCTTGCTAGGATATGGCATTTGTTTGCTAGGATATGGCATTTGCTTGCTAGGATGTTGCATTTGTATGGTAGGATATTGCATTTGTATGGTAGGATATTGCATTTGTTTGCTAGGATATGGCATTTGTTTGCTAGGATTTGGCACTTGCTTGCTAGGATATGGCATTTGTTTGCTAGGATTTGGCATACATTAGAATTTAACCAGTGCTCTTTTAGGTTTCTGTATCCCTGTCAAAAAACTAAGGACCAGCATTGCGAAGGTTAATACCTAACCTTAGGATATCATCCCGTTCCAGTCTTAGGATCCTCCAGAAGATGCACTCAGCTCTTGAAGAAAGTTTCCAGAACTTCTTATCCTGGCAAGGCCCGGCTGGAAAAGCGCTGGAAACAAAATGTGTACAAACAAAAAGGCCAAAACTTTGAAAGTTTTGCCAGGGCTTTCTTTAATGATGCTTTCTCTCGTCCCCCCCCCCCCATTTTTTATTGTGCCTGCTGGAAAATAATGAACCTTCCAGTTTTTACCTTTTTTTAATCTTTTCTTTCCACTTCCTGATAAAGAACATTCCAGCGAATTTCCTGGAAGGTTCTGAAAATGACGTTAGCGCTTCTGAAGTCAACTTGGAAAAAATGGAGCTATATTTTTGGACGTTTGTTTGCTGGAATTGGGGGATTTCAGCGCCGGGTTATGTCGTCCCAAGTGATAATTCTGGAAAGTCATTAACTGGAAAAGCGTAAAACCCAAAGCAGTCTTTGAAGCGATGATCAAGAACGCGATGGAAAAATGATCAGTCAGGAGAATTTTCAGTTTGATTTTTAGTTTTCTGGTAAAGAAAACTGTTGTGCTGGCTTTGTCTGTCCGTCCGCACTTTTCTGTCCGCCCTCAGATCTTAAAAACTACTGAGGCTAGAGGGCTGCAAATAGGTATGTTGATTATCCACCCTCCAATCATCAAAAATACCAAACTGCAGCCCTCTTGCCTCAGTAGTTTTTATTTTATTTAAGGTTAAATTTGGCCATAACCGTGCTTCTGGCAACGGTATAGGATAGGCCACCACCAGGCCGTGGTTTAAGTTTCATGGGCCGCGGCTCATACAGTATTATACCAAGACCGCCGAAAGATAGATCTACTTTCGGTGGCCTTGATTACACGCTGCAGCGGCTGTACCGAAAACTCGATTGCGCCGAAGAAACATCCGCGCATTTTTTACTTTTTTCTTCCTTTTTTTTTTTTTTTACTTTACTGAACGCCTGGACAAGGTAACTTTAGTCTTTAGATTTTTTCTATTTTGGGTGCTCATTCCTCAAAGAATATAAGAAAAAATTTATTAATGAAAATAGGGAAAAATATTATCTAAATGAGGTGCTCTTGCTGAAGTAAGAGTAAGCGATTATATATATACACACACACACACACACACACACACACACATATATATATATATATATATATATATATATATATATATATATATATATATATATATATATATATATATATATATATATATATATATATATATATATATATACATGCACATTAAAGCAGTAAATTTTAATCAAAAGATTAAAAATACCACAAATTTTTGGTAAAAATATATATAACACAGTAACAAGACGTGTTAATACTCAACCCTTTGATCGTTGTTCACGTTTCTTGTTTACTCATTAACAGGGAAGGGCCAGAGAGTGCAGGCAAAAAAAAAAAAAAAAAAAGAACCTACCTACCTACAATTTTCTTTCTTCCTCCGTCCCTCACAAAAAAAAAAAAAAAAACATAGTCATTTCTCCTCATCAGGTCTTAAAAGTCCAGCGCTTTTGTCGACGCCTAGAAGATAAGCTGAAATTCCTCTTGAACAAAAGCGGCCCTGGGAAAATTCTTTCCCTCGCTCTCTCTCTCTCTCTCTCTCTCTCTCTCTCCCCCCCTCTCTCTTTCTCTCTCGTGCGGGGTCCTGACAAGAGATAACAAGTCAAAGGCTGAAATTCTTGCAAGCAAGCAAAACTCCTTTTCCCCAAATTGTTTGTCAGCGTCTTTTTATTGGGAGAATGTGAAGGAAGACTTTCTTCCCCGCTTGCTCCTAAGTCTTCTGCTTGAACTTCCCGATGGGTAAATACTTTGGAGAATTCTCACACTGGCCTGAGCTGGTCTTATGTTGATTGACGTTGCTCTTCTAGTTCTGTATGTTTCGGGTTTCTGGTCTTGCAGAGTAGTGCCTCTTGGTAATTCAGTTCTCAGTGAGTTGTACTGTTCAATGGAAATTTGTTCATTGTAGGTGGGTAGCACCATCAGTGCACCTTGCATGGTGCACTGCAGGCATTATAGTGTTGTTTGTAGCGCCCCTTCAGTCCCTAGCTGCACCCACCTTTTAGCCTTTTATTTGACCCCCATTTGCCATTCCTTTCTAAAGTCTTGCTGTTCAACCACTCCAACTCAATCTTTTCACTGTATTAAGAGCTATGTAGGTGGCTGGAAGTGCCTCAGTGCAGTGCTTGGCTTTATAGCCTAGTTTGCATAAATCAGTCAATTAGTGGATATTGTTCTTACCTTCTCCAGTATTGTGGTGTATATATATATATATATATATACAGTAAACTCTCAGCTGGGTGATTCTCTCTTGCTTCCTTTGTGTACAATAATCAATGCTAGCCTTGGATCCAGGTGAGAAATGAATGAAGACGTGCGAGTAAAACGTGTCGTAAAGACATGTCAGCAACTTGTCGCATACATGTCACAAACAGGTTGAAAACAAAACAACGACTGTAAGTGGGTAAGAAATCTTTGGCAGATGCTACATAACTGTATAAAGCACTGGTTAGGATTACCAATAAGTTGTTGACTTGTGTTCAACATGTTTGTGATATGTGCTGGATAAGTTGGTGTGTGTATGGTATGTTTTATTACAGTGTGGATGCACCCTAAATGGAGAATAAATTGTTGGCAGATGCTTTATAACAGTGTAAAGCACTGGTTAGAATTACTAATAGGTTGTAAACTTGTATTCAACATGTTTCCAATGTGTGTGATAAGTTGCCAACATGTTTATGACATGTTTTATTGCATTTTGAAAGTAGTTTTAGGTTCATTTGCTTATATAATTGGCTGTATGCATGATGTCATGCAATTGAACTTCAAAAGTTCAAGCAAAGATGCAGTGCCATTCTCCTTGGATTTTAATATATTTTTATCTATTCATTAATTTATAAATGTAATTTTTTCTTTTTAACAAGTGGGATCTCATTCTGTATTTCCCTTTAACTCCTCTTACTTCTTCCTAATGAGCACCATATTCTTTGGAAGCTTGAATTTTAAGTCAGTGGCTCCTTTGGTGGGCTTGTTCCATATGGATAGGGTTCATCTTCTGAATAATAATAATAATAATAATAATAATAATAATAATAATAATAATAATAATAATAATAATAATAATAATAATAATAATAATAATAATAATAATACATAAAATACTGGTATTTTTGACATGATTCCTTTATCTGTTGGAACTGAAGTATCTCAGAATTCTAGGAGAATTGAATTGCTGTCACGTCCTTGAAAAGAGGCTTTGAAAAACCAAAGAATAAGCGATCTGGACACATTTTTATTTAGGTTATCGCGTCATAGAACTGTTTTACGAGAAACCCACCCACTCTTTCTACCTTATCACCGGGCAATAACACTTCATACTATCTTTTTCCACTTCGTATCTCCGGCGCTTAAGCTTATCCTATATTTTCCAGGGCCGAGTCTCTTATAATTCCTCCCTGAACGCTCCATAACTACTCAATTCTTTTCCCGAAAGTTGGAGCTGCCTGTTTTATGTTACGTGGAAGGAAAATTCTTTAGTGCGAGCAGGTCCATGATGTGAATTGATTAGCTTGTTTATCGAGAGAGAGAGAGAGAGAGAGAGAGAGAGAGAGAGAGGACGATTTTACATTGAAAATTCTGGATGAGGAACTGTTTTAATAATTTTGTAGTGCTCCGAAAAAGTAAAGAAGAAGAAGAAGAAGAAGAGAGAGAGAGAGAGAGAGAGAGAGAGAGAGAGAGAGAGAGAGAGAGAGAGAGGATAACTTTACATTGAAACTTCTTGATGAACTACCAGTAATTTTTATATGAACAGTTCGAATCATTTTGTTGTAATGCTGCTAAAAATTGGAGAGAGAGAGAGAGAGAGAGAGAGAGAGAGAGAGAGAGAGAGAGAGAGAGAGAGAGAGACCAGTTTTTACTTGATGAACAGTTTTTTAATTTAATCATCTTGTGGTATTGCTTAAAAATAAAAAGGGGAAGAGAGAGAGAGAGAGAGAGAGAGAGAGAGAGAGAGAGAGAGAGAGCGATAATTTCACATTGAAATATGTTGATGAATTACCAATAATTTTTTATTAGACATTTTAAGCATTTTGTAAACTGCTAAAAAGTATATTCCAAAATCATTCATATTTCCCACAAATACTTCTTAGAATGCGGTTGCGAGACCCATCCCCCTTTTTTTAAATGGACTCCAGCCGAGCACGTCCGGGAATCGAACCTGGAGCCTGTCGCTTAGAAAATAGACTTTACAAAAATGTTATGTATCACGGAACACATCGGCCCTCATTAGAATTCTAATCTAAAACATTACTATTAATGGCTTTTACGCATAATTAAAAAAATAATTATGGGTAATTACCATAGCTGAATGGTCTGGAGAGCCATTACGGGGTAATGCGTCGAATATGCAAATGATTTTGTCCACGTGTCAAACATGCCATCATTTTCATAATGTGAAGAGATTCAGCTGACTGGAAATTTTCAGCATTCTTTAAAGGTTCGACGTTTGAAGGCAGTGTATTGATTTGTGTAAATTTGTGTGTTTTGTGTAAAAGCAAGGAAATCTCTGGATAGGCCAGATATATGGGAACCACTTAATTGAAAGGAAATTAATATACATTAAAGCTTTGATGTTGGAGAGCAGTTTATTGATTTGTGTAAATTTGTGTAAATTGTGTAAAAGCGATGAAATCTCTCGATAGGTCAGACAGATGAGAATTGCTAAATTGAAAGGAAATTAATATTCATTAAAGGATTGACGTTTGAGAGCAGTGTATTGATTTGTGTAAATTTGTGTGTATATTTGTGTAAAAGTGAGGAAATCTCTCAACAGGTCAGACATATGGGAATCACTAAATTGAAAGGTAATTGATATACATTAAAGGATTGACGTTTGAAAGCAGTGTATTGATTTGTGTAAATTGTGTAAATTTGTGTAATTTTGTGTAAATTTGTGTAAAAGCGATGAAATCTCTCGATAGGTCAGACATATGTGGATCACTAAATTGAAAAATCATTTACCTCAGGAAAGGGAAACCTTGCCAGTATGAAAATTAGCTCCATAGGATGCAAGTGCCGTCAGTGCCCCTCCTGCGATGCACCGTTGGCGTAATCGCAGGTCGCTTGCAGCGTCCCTTCGGCCCCTAGCTGCAACCCCTTTTATTCCTTTTACTTGACCTCCATTCATATTCTCTTTCTTCTGACTTGTTTGTGAAAATCGCTCATGTTCAACGTGAAAAGGCAATTTCTTTCAAAAACCATTTGCAGGAGAAATATATGACCCCATTTTAAAAGGTCGGGTGAATTCAGATGAAATATTTTGGTATTATCTGATACGAGAGGTATTTTCCACTTGATTTACGTTCACAAATGTTAAAAATGACTCTGAAAGTTACGCTATGCTGGACACCCATTAGGCTTTAGCATATTGTGTGATGTTTCCGCTCGATTTTACGTTTGTCCGCTGGCGTTATGGATGCGGCCATTATCGTTCAATGGTCGAATGGGAAATGATTTGTTGGTGTTTTAGGTTTTAAAGTGGTGTTAGGTGTTGGTGTTGGTATATATATATATATATATATATATATATATATATATATATATATATATATATATATATATATATATATATATATATTTCTGACTCACATCAGGGTCGAACCCAGGTCTTTCAGATGAAAGACCAGACCTCTGCCAACCAGGCCACGCAAGGCGTGAAAGAAGTTGGAACCTGAGTACCACTGTACTTTAGGCATTACCTGGGCAAGCTAACTGCTTGCATACCAGCGTGTTTTCCCCAACTTCCCCACTCAGCAGTAACCGAATTGAAAGCATTTCATTCGAATTATCCTTTCTGAGTGAATATGATAGAAATAATCAACTCACAATCACGTGTGGAACATAAATAAATTTCTGACTCACAGCAGGATCGAACCTACGGTCTGTATATATATATATATATATATATATATATATATATATATATATATATATATATATATATATATATATATATATATATATATATATATATATATATATATTTTTTTAAAACATCCAGATAAGCTCAAATTCTCAGTCACTGTAGTTTCTATTTTTTCTTTTCATGAAGAAAAGTGTTATCGCTCCGAATATTGCGTAAAACAAGATTTAAGCGCCAGCGTGGCCTGGGTCCGTGTTGATATGAATATTTATCGAGAGAGAGAGAGAGAGAGAGAGAGAGAGAGAGAGAGAGAGAGAGAGAGAGAGAGAGAGAGAGAGAGAGTTTCCTTTCCTGTGTCATATGCAACAGTATTTGACTTCGAGCAAATCAAGGATATTGCGTTGATATGAATATTTACGGAGAAAGAGAGAGAGAGAGAGAGAGAGAGAGAGAGAGAGAGAGAGAGAGAGAGAGAGAGAGAGAGTCACTTTCATTAATAGTTTTCAGAAATTACTAATATAATTTAATTATTTACTAACCTATAAGTTTAGCATTTTTGAAATTCGAAATGATTCATAATTAAATTTTTCATATCCTTATTTGTATACTTATATATATATATATATATATATATATATATATGTATATATGTATGTATATATATATGTATGTATGTATGTATGTATGTATGTATAAAAGTAGTAATAAGTTGATTGAGGACATTTGTAATTATATAATATATTGGCCATCTACTTACATAAAATGCAACTCACTATAAATGTAAATTATCATACCATATGAAACTACCAGTACCCCCAGGATACCTCACGCGGTGCACTGTAGGCATTACTAAATATTCTTTGCAGCGTCCCTTCCGTCCCAAACTGCAACCCCCTCCATTCCATTCGTTTTACTGTATCTCCTTTCATATTCTCCTTTCATATTCCATCTTACTTTATTCAATCCTCGCCTGACAATTCTGCCCTAAAATGGAAAACTGAAGTATCTGCAAAATTTTCGAAATTGACATATGCCACCTATTGGGTCCCTGAAACACTGATGTACAAGTTACTGCAGTTTCAGAATGATTCCTCAATGCTTTCCACGAGTATTTAAGGGGGTCCCATTTGCAGTATCTGCAAAATCAATAGCCAGGTAAAGGAGTTTCTACCAAAATTCGCTTTGGTTTTTTGCGGGACTAAATTTTATATATTCCTTTTGCTACAAACTGTGACTCCAAAATACATTTTGCTTTTTTGGGGACCGAATTTTATATATATCTTCTGCTACAAATGTGACTCCAAAAATACATTTTGCTTTTTTGCGGGACCGAATTTTATATATTCCTTCTGCTACAAACTGTGACTCCAAAATACATTTTGCTCTCTTGTGGACCAAATTTTATGTATTCCTCCTGCTACAAACTGTGACTCCAAAATACGACTCCGAGATACATTTGCTTTTTTTTGGGGTCGACTAAAAGCAGTCATTCCTTCTCGCTGAGTTGGTCCTTTTAAAGGCTATTCCACGCTGCTCCATTGATGCTGCTGGCCTGACCTCCCCCGAAA
>NC_089786.1:467500-470000 GCF_040412425.1 Macrobrachium rosenbergii
GAAATTTAGTACAAGTAAAGATTTGGGTCACTGATATAATTACTTCTTATACTTTTCTTATAGACAATCCCTCATTACGCCAAAGCATTCTTATAGACAATCCCTCATTACGCCAAAGCATACATAACAACTAATTACAGGAATGCAATTTCTTTGAGCTAACTAGACGTAGGTGTTTCCCACTTCTAGTTAATCTCCTATTGACACTATTTAGGTCAATGACCTCTTTGCATAGGTGTAATTTGATCAATTACTTTTATTATGAATCTCGGTCTTCAATTATTTTTGTAATGAATCCCTCGGTCTTCAGTTATTTTTATAAATAATCCGGCATTGCGCTGATGTATAACAGCCCTAATTATATTTCCGTAATTCAGTCATGTCGGTTGGAAATTTATCCGTGCAAAATGTATAGCTTTAATCTTCTAATCTGGTTTATTTTGCTGTTTATTTAATTACATTACAGGCAAAATGTCAGGTGAGGTGAGGTCAGGTCATTATTATTATTATTATTATTATTATTATTATTATTATTATTATTGTTGTTATTATTATTATTATTATTATTATGGATTATTATTATTATTATTATTATTATTATTATTATTATTATTATTATTATTCAGAGGATGGACCCCATTCATATGGAACAAGCCTACCAAAGGGTCATTGACTTGAATTTCAAGCTTCCAAAGAATATTATGGTGTTCATTTGAAAGAAGTAACAGAAGGTAATAGGAAATACAGAATTATTATTATTATTATTATTATTATTATTATTATTATTATTATTATTATTATTATTATTATTATTATTATTTTAAGCTTCCAGAGAATTTGGTGTTCATTTGAAAGAATTAACTTTAAAATTAGTGTTATTTAAAGAATTTATCATGTTAGAATGTCCTTTCTTGCTGAAAAAACAAGAAAAATATTCTTTAAGGTACAGTTATACAAATAAATTTTCTAAGCTGAAACACAGATGACTTAGGACAACCTGTCCTCAAGAAAGTACTTGCCTTCTTATGGGTAAATCAGTTGATCTCCCGCCCACTATGCTGTATGAGACGCGGCCCATCCTATATCGTTGCCAGAAGCACGATTATGGGTAACTTTAACCTTAAATAAAATATAAAACCACTGAGGCTAGAGGGCTGCAATTTGGTATGTGTGATGATTGGAGGGTGGATGATCAACGTACCAATTTGCAGTCCTCTAGCCTCAGTAGTTTTTAAGATCTGGGGGCGGACAGAAAAAGTGCGGATGGACAGACAAAGCCGTCACAATGGTTTTCTTTGGCAGAAAACTAAAAACTTGCTTCCCTTTACTGAAAAAAAATTGTAGTTTAACAAAATATTGTGGCCTGGACTCTGAAGGTGTGGCTGATAGGATTAAGAAAAATTAAGTGTAATTAACATGTAATGTGCCTGAAGATTTAGATTAATTTTAACAGAGAGTTACAGTTGATTATCAAAAAACTTGTGTACTGTCATGGTGTGGCTGATAGGATTAAAAAAAATTAAGTGTAATTAAAATGTAATGAGGCTAAAGATTTTGATTACTTTCAACAAAGTTACAACTGATTACCAAAAAACTTCTGTACTATTGTGTGCCTGGTAGGATTAAAAAAATGAACTGTAATCAAAATGTAATTTGGGTAAAGGTTTGAATTACTTTCAAAAATTTGTTAAAACTGATTATCAATAATATTCCACGAAGGGGAATTTCCAGTTCTGAGAAGTAATGTAGCTGCGAATTATAAAACTAAAGTTTCAATAGTCTGTACTCATTTTGAGTCAGTTCTCACATTTTCTCCACAGTCTCCTGCCGTCTTATCCCCGTGGCGGGCTAGTGCCGTCAGTGCACCTCGTGCGGGCCACTGTAGACATTAATTAAGGTTCTTTGCAGCGTACCCTCTGTCCCTAGCTGCAACCCCTTTCGTTCCTTTTACTGTACCTCCGTTCATATTCTTTCATCTTACTTTCCTCAACCCTCTCCTGTTACACTTTTTAAATTTTCTGTCAATTTCCGTTTCAGCGCAATGACCTCATTGGTCCTAGTGCTTGGCCTTTGGCCTAAATGTGTATTAATCTTTCATTCTTTTCTGCCTGAGAGTTCACTAGTCATTTGTAATGTAGGATACCACCTCCTCTTCACTGTTTGATATGGCAGACATCTTCATTGCCCCATAAAATACAGAGAATTCCCCATATTATGGACCCTTGTGGGAAGTAAGCCCAGAATTTTATTGGATTTCAAACCACTTTCTCTCTCTCTCTCTCTCTCTCTCTCTCTCTCTCTCTCTCTCTCTCTCCTTCCGACAGTATTGATTTCTCATAGCCCTAAGTCCGTGGATACGCTTGCCGCTTGATTGTACTCGGAATCTCTGTAGCCTACAGCAGATTGTAAAGTTGATGCGTAGAGTACTTTGCCAGGTATTCAACTGATTGTTTGTTCAGAGAATGTCTGTAGCCTACTAGGAAGCAGATTGTAATAGTTG
>NC_089786.1:475000-477500 GCF_040412425.1 Macrobrachium rosenbergii
ACAATAAAACGTAATACAATCTCAAAGGGACAGTTTCCCCTACGTTTTAAGAGAACAGAATATTTCCAGGAAACGTTTCAAAGCTTCTAGGAAAAGCTTATTAGCGCCTCGGGGAACCAGAGGGTAGAGCTTTGAAGCTTTCCAGGGCTTAAAATTGAGGCGCCAGCCAGTCTTGGCCCAGGGGTGACTACTTAGTGTTCTGTGTCCCAGAATTCATTTATTTTTATTTTGCTTTTCATGTTGCTAAAACATACAGTTATTTGAAGAATGTGGAGAATGGTCTCAGCATTGTAGTTTTCTGTAAAAGAAAACTGTTGTGCCGACTTTGTCTGTCCGTCCGCAAAATTTTGTCCGCCCTCAAATCTTAAAAACTATTGAGGCCAGAGGGCTGCAGATTGGTATGTTCATAATCCACCTTCCAATCATCAAACATACCAAATTGCAGCCCTCTAGCCTCAGTAGGTTTTATTTTATTTAAGGTTAAAGTTAGCCATAGTCGTGCATCTGGCAACGAAATAGGCCAGGCCACCACCGTGCCGTGGTTAACGTTTGATGGGCCGCGGTTCATACAGCATTACACCGAGACCGCCGAAATATAGATCTGTTTTTGGTGGCCTTGATTATACGCTGTAGCGGCTGTACAGAAAACTCGATCGCGTCGAAGAAACTTCGGCGCATTTTATACTTGTTTTTATTTTGTTGTTTATGATGATAAAACATCCAGTGATTTGAAGAAATTTAAAGAATGGTCTCAACATATTTTTAATTTTCTAATTCTCGAACTAAATACAAACATCATGTTTTATTGTAATGTAGATATTCGTTCATTACGAAATGCAAGAAATTGCTTGCAATATTAGTTATGCAAGTAAATCTGCAAAATCAACAGTGTTTGCATATTTTCGGTAAAAGGAGCATAAATTACCCAAAATCACCTGTCATATATATTGCAGTATTACAGTAATGCAAGCGTACTGAAATATTGTATTTTTGCATTCGTATTCTGTACTGGCAAAAAAATGGCAAAATAATGCAATTTTTGTTTCATATTCTTTATTGGAAAATATTGCAAAATTTTGCATTTTTTGCATTCGTATTCTTTATTGGCAAAATATTGCAAAATATTACATTCTTATTCATATTCTGTTTTGGCAAAATTTTGCATTTTGATTTCCTATTCTGTATTGCAAACTATTGCATTTTTCATTCTTGTATTGGCAAAATATGCAGAATATTGCAGTTTTCATGCATATTCTGCATTGGCAAATTGTTGCAAAATATTGCATTTGCATTTTGTATCGGCGGCCCCCAAAGAAAGTCGTATTTCAGTATATCGAAATCTGATAGCAGTAAAGTGATTTTTTGCTAATTCTAAAATGATATTGCAGTCACTCACAATATATGAACATTGCAATCTCTCATAACTTTACTGTAACGTAAGTTAACCCTGGGGCATATTTGACTTAAATAAAAATCTTCTTTATGGGAGGCGGGGGGGGGGGGGTATTGCCGTCAGTGCCCCTCACGGCGTGCATTGTGGGCATTGCTAAATGCTCTTTGCAGCGTCCCTTCTGCCCCTAGTTGCAATCTCTAATCATTCGTGTTATCATATCTTTCTTCCATCTTGCAATCCACCCTCTTCTAACAATTGATTCATAGTGCAACTGCTTTGAGGTTTTCCTCCTGTTACACCTTTCAAACCTACCTACTCTCAATTTCCTTTCTAGCGCTGAATGACCTCTTAGGTCCCAGTGCTTTCCCTTTGGCCTGAATTCTGTACTCAGTTCTGTATTCTGTATTCAATTCTTGTCTTCAAAACCACTTCACTTATCTCGGTCTTCTGCTAATGCCTCGTCCCCCCCTTCCCCCTCCCCCAATCCCCCACCCTGTCAACTTTGTGCCAAATTAATTAGATCCTCCTGGCTCCTCGAGTTACGCTCATCGTTCCTCGAGTTACGCAAAAGTTACGCTGTTTGAGTTAATGCAAAAAGAAAATAAAAAAGAAAAGCGTATACGGTGCTTTTGCCAACATAGCGTTAATCATTCATGAATGACTTCGCATCTCATTTTTGCGCTGCTCACTATTCTTTTTTTTTTTAATTTTTTGGACGCCTGGAGACGTTCATTTGTTTGCCGTCTTGAAGTGCAGAGGTGACACTTGCTTAAGGTGACACTTGCGAAGAACAGGAGACGAGAATTTTATGTTGACAAGTCTTAGTTTTGCCTCTTGGGGAAAAGAGGCTTAACTCGCTCAGTTCGTCGGAAGTAAAAATATGATTCAGAAATACAGAGACATATTCATCAGATATTGTTTTAATAAAATTATATATATATATATATATATATATATATATATATATATATATATATATATATATATATATATATATTTTTTTTTTTTTTTTTTTTTTTCAGTAACGGCAAAAGTTTCATAAAATCGATGACAAAATAACCAAAGACTAAAATAAAAATTTATTTTTCAATAAAAATCATCCAACAA
>NC_089786.1:482500-487500 GCF_040412425.1 Macrobrachium rosenbergii
TTTTTATTGACTTTACCCTGAATTCTCCTAGGTTTCTTTTTTATTTTACCCTGAATTATTACATTTTTTAACATTTTTACCCATACTTCTTATATTTTTTTTTTATTTAAAATAGCTAAGCTGGAACGGTAGACGGTAATTTGCATCGTAAATATAGAGGTCTCTAAAGGGATGCTTCCACCTACCCTGAATTATTCTCGTTTTTTTTTTTAATATTAATCTGTATTTTTTTGGATTTTTTTAGGCTGAATTCTAGTTTGGTCTTTTTTTTATTTTACCCTGAATATCTTTTTTTTTCCTTTTTATTTTACCCTAAATTCTTATAGTTTTTCTTTTGTTTATTTAACCCTGAATTCTTCTAGTTTTTTATTTTACCCTGAATTTTTCTTTCTTTTTGTACCCTGACTTCTTCAAATTTTTCCCTATTTACCCTGATTTCTTCTATTCTTGAAAAATTTAACCTTAACTCTTCTAGTTTTTTTTTTTTTACTGTACCCTGAATTCTTCTTGTTTTTAAAAACACTACCCTGAATTCTTCTTGTGTTTTTCATATTACCCTGAATTCTTCTACTATATTTTATTTTTATTTATCATTTAAGAAAGAGAAAGAGAACCTCCTACCTGCCAGAACTACGATGATTCAAGAAAGTTGATTCTTGCTAATTAAAAGACGGCAAAAAAACTTCCAGTTAATCTTAGGAATATAATCGAATCTTTTGTCTGTAATGAAGATTTTTTTTTTTAAATATTATCATCTTTGTTACTTAATGATGAATAGGAAGTTAAGATGAGGGTTGGATGTCATAGAGAATGAATGAATTTGTTTGTAAAGGGGAAGATAGTAAATAGTATATTATATTGATATAGCAAAGTATGATAGTAAATAGTTAAGATGAAGGTTGGGTGTCATAGTGAATGGATTTGTTTCTAAAAGGAAGATAGTAAATAGTATATTGATATCGCAAAGTACGATAGTAGACTAAATGAATGACATTGTTTACAACAAGATAGTAGGTAGTATTTTCATATAACAAAATACAATTGTAAATGATAACTATAAATATGTTTATAAGGCAAAAATTCAACATCCAAGTATTTGCTTGAAATTCACTAATATACAAAAATAAATATACACAGAATGGGCCAAGCTGTGATTAAAGAAAAGCTTTATTACCTGTAATATGCAAATGTAGTTGAAATTCACTAATATACAAAAATAAATATACATAGAAAAAGGGACAAGCTATAATCACACCAATACTATGTTAAACTGTAACATTCAAATGTAATTGAAACTCACTAATATACAAAAAATAAATATACATAGAAGGGACAAGCTACATCACATTAGTGCTGTTACCTGCAATATGCAAATGTAACAGACTCACAAATAAACACACGCAAATACTTTATAAGCAAAATCACAATATTGCGCAAAACTCTTGGAATTCACTCCAGCGGACGGGGCAGAAAAACTCATTCAGGATGGTGATTCCGTTGGGCAAATGTAATTTGCATAATAAATGATCTTAAATGGATAATGCAAGAGGAACAATAGGCTTCTTAAGTCTCTTTTGGATCAGATGGATCCCCCATTGGTAATGAAATATTTATGGGATATAGATTGCCTGGAGTCTTCTTGCAGTATTGGAAAGATATTATCGCGGGAGATGTTTCCAAGCTTGATGTTCCGCCTGCTGCTGGTACTGGCTGGCTGGCTTTCTCTCTCTCTCTCTCTCTCTCTCTCTCTCTCTCTCTCTCTCTCTCTCTCTCTCTCTCTCTCTCTCTTTCAGTATCTACAGTATATATATATATATATATATATATATATATATATATATATATATATATATATATATATATATATATATATAGAGAGAGAGAAGAGTGTTTCATAATAATGTTGCAGACATGATGCTGTTCTCTCTCTCTCTCTCTCTCTCTCTCTCTCTCTCTCTCTCTCTCTCTCTCTGATATATATTATCTATCTCTCACTATATATCTACAATATATATATATATATATATATATATATATATATATATATATATATATATATATACATATACATATATACAGTATATATACATACTGTAGATTTATGCTGAGAGAGAGAGAGAGAAAATATATATCTCCTAATCTTTTTAAGTACGCCCTCCATAACTCATTCACAGTTCACAAATAATGCACGCGTGCAATACTGAACACAAATTACCTTCATTAACTTTCGATAGCAAGACTTGCATAATGCAGAGGGTCCATTAGCGAACACGCCCCTTTGAAATCCCGCCTCTATATATCCTATAAGTCCTATAATGTCTCCTGTATTGGGCGAGAAGCAGATATTGGATATCGTTTGGGGTCCTGCGTTCATTGCTGCTGTCTGGAGACAACTGTGACAAGACGCCTCCAGGCTTTCGAGATTCGGGTCGAGGATCGGTGCTACTTCAAAATTATCTTCGTTCCTCGAAAGAAGAACGATTTTGTCACTTTGGAAGATTGGGTCAGTGTTACTTTTCGTTATTTCTCTTCTGTCTTCAGCTGAAAACTCTTATTATAGACAGAGCCACCAGGCTGTTTATGAGCCCAAGAGGGCTCCAGATGGAAATCAGCCAGGAGAGAGAGAGAGAGAGAGAGAGAGAGAGAGAGAGAGAGAGAGAGAGAGAGAGAGAGAGAGAGAGAGAGAGAAGAAAGTTAAGTATTCCTTAGTTTTGCCAGACCACTGAGCTGATTAACAGCTCTGCTAGAGTTGGCCCGAAGGATTAGACTTATTTTGCGTGGCTAAGAACCAATTGGTTACGAGAGAGAGAGAGAGAGAGAGAGAGAGAGCAAGTTTATTCAGGAGACATCAACAGCGACAGAGAGTGTGAATGGATTTGCCCGTCGCTTAAATATCTTGAGAGGTCCCCCCGGAAGGGGGTAGCGCCGTCAGTGCACCTCTTGCGGCACACTGTAGGCATTACTTAAGGTTCTTTGCAGCGTGGCTTAGGCCCCTAGCTGCAACTCCTTTCGTTCCTTTTACCGTACCTCCTTTCATATTCTCTTTCTTGCATCTTGCTTTCCACCCTCTCTTAACAGTTGATTCATAATGCAACTGCTTTGAGGTTTTCCTCTTGTTACACCTTTCAAACTTTTACTGTCAGTTTCCGTTTCAGAGCTGAATGACCTCGTAGGTCCCAGTGCCTGGCCTTTGGCCTAAATTCTTTATTCAATTCAATTCAAATATCTGGAGGTCTTAGGATTCCACAACTGCACTGGGCAAGCTATTCCACATTTCAGTGTTAGCCAAGATAAAACTTCTAGTAGACTAAGGAGTATTCAGCCTGATACTAGAAAACTAGACTGCATCAACAGCCTGGTCATAGATTTAGTCAGATTGTGACAGAGATTTAAGTCATAATACCTTGGATATTGACAAAGCACTATGTGTGTTACAAATCTCGCCGTGTTAGTCTTATAAATCGGTAGGTTCCTACCTGGGCTATTGAAATAAGTCAGTATAGGCAGTGAGGGTTTAACAGACAGGAACTGACTGAGATCTCTTGAACACACACACACACACTAATATGTATACACATATAATATATATATATATATATATATATATATATATATATATATATATATATATACATACACACATACACACATACACACATACACACACAAACACCTACTGTATATCATTTACCCCAAAGCACTACCAAACAAAGAGGAACATCAGAAACCCTTCCACTTAAACTCCATGGATTATCTCCAACTATCCAAGATACCAGCAACCTCTGGCTGGACAATGTTATCAATGTTATCCATGGCAATTATCCCACTCCGCCGTGTCCCTCGAGAGGGCTTAACCCGATCAATATCCGCATCTCAGCTCGTGGGAAAGGAGGGGGCGGGGAGCTTTGGGGGGAAAGGGGGAAGGAAGGGCTTTAATTAAAGCGATGAAGTTAAACCAGAGCGGCGGAGAGGGGCTTCGGAGGATTGCTAATGGCTCCGAGTCGAGGTCGAGGTCGAGGCCGGAATCCTTGCGTTCGGACGCTTTGTGTCTTCCGAGGCCAGCTGAGTGAGGCGATTTGGGGGTTTTCATTATTATTATTATTATTATTATTATTATTATTATTATTATTATTATTATTATTAATGAAGTTAATGATTTTGTACACTTTTTCCAAGTACTGTGGTAATATTTGCAAACACAAAAGGAGGTAAACTCATTATTATTATTATTATTATTATTATTATTATTATTATTATTGGAGTAAAGCATTTCCAGCACTGCCAAATACATGGTAAACTTAATAATAATAATAATAATAATAATAATAATAATAATAATAATAATAATAATAATAATAATAATAATAATAATAATAATAATAATAATTATAAGTATAATAAAGTTTACGATGTATTTGGCAGTGTTGGAAATGCTTTGCACCAATAATAATGATAATAATAAAAATATTATTATTATTATTATTATTATTATTATTATTATTATTATTATTATTATTTTATCATCAATGGTTAGGAAGAGTATAAGAGTATTTTTCGATGCGTTTCAAAGTGAATTGTGCAATCACAGTATAAAGCAACTTCGAAACAGTGGAAATAGGTTGGTTTATTACCAAACACGAAACTCGTTAGACTGCAATTGAGTCTAATTATTATTCTGTTTACATTGATTGCGGCGAGTTAGTTAGTGGCATTATTTGATGATTTTCTCTAGTTATTTTCGGTTTTAGAGTCATTCAGTATATATTTGTTTTCCTCTGTACTGCATATTCATTCAGCCTTTGAGTCTGGTCATAAATGTTAATATATATATATATATATATATATATATATATATATATATATATATATATATATATATATATAAATATATATATATATATATATATATATATATATATATATGTATATGTATATATAATATGTATAAATATACATATGTATATATATATGCATAACTGAATCACGAAAATATGGAACGT
>NC_089786.1:490000-495000 GCF_040412425.1 Macrobrachium rosenbergii
TAAGATCTGAGGGCGGACAGAAGAAAGTGCGAACGGACAGACAGAGCCGGCACAATAGTTTTCTTTTATGGAAAACTAAAAAAAACAGCGAAGGTAGAATAACATGCCCAAGACAAAAGAGAATTCCAGGTTCATGTTTTGACACGGAAAAACAGTGACGCTGAAATATCGTATATTTTGATCCTTCTAAAGATTGGACCAAAAAAAAAAAAAAAAAAGGTTATTTGAAAAATCTAAGTAAAATATATTTCTGGCTCTGAAAGAAAATAACATCGCGTAATTTAAGTCAGAAAAAGTATATAAAAACTTAAATCTTGGGGAAAAAAACTATTAAACTCATTCTGAATGAAAAAAATAATTACGTTTTGGCATCGAAAAAGAGCCACGTATTTTGACTGGGGAAAAAAATAAAACATATTTTGACTTAAAAAAAATAAAAATAAATATCGAATGATCGAGTCATCTTACATCAAAGAAAAACATCTTTCACATTTCCCTGCTGTCGTATAAAAAAAAAACCTCGGTATTGACTATGAAAAAAAAATTTGAATGACATATTTACCCTTAGAAAAAAAAAATTCTATGATCAAGTAACCACTAATTTGAACATTTTTCATTGCGCCCCCCCCCCGTAGGGGGTTAGTGCCGTCAGTGCACCTCATGTGGTTCATTGTAGGCACTACTTAAGGTTCTTCGCAGCGTCCTTTCGGCCCCTAGCTGCAGGCCCTTTCATTCCTTTTACTGTACCTCCGTTCATATTCTCTTTCTTCCATCTTACTTTCCAACTTTCAAACCTTCTTACTGTTAATTTCCTTTTCAGCGTTGAATGACCTCATAGGTCCCAGCGCTTGGCATTGGCTATAAATTCCATATGCTATCTATATCTGTCTATCTATCTATCTATCTATCTATCTATCTATATTTATCTATCTAACTTTTCATGTCATGAAAATCAGATTTTGAATTTGGGGGAAAAATGAAAAATACAAAAAAAAAAAATATATCGAATTACCAAGTACCCTTACATAGCCAAGAAAAAACTCTTCACATTTCCCTGCTGTTATATATAAAAATTATATAAAAAAACCAATGTAATTGAAAATATTTAGCCTTCTAAAAATACTAAAAAAAAAATATCGATTGACCAAGAACCCATACCTAGCCAAGAAAAAAAAATCTTCACATTTCCCTGCAGTTATATATAAAAACTATATAAAAAACCCATGAAATTAAAAATATTTAGCCTTCTAAAAATACTAAAAAAAACATCTGTTGACCAAGAATCCTTTCATAACCAAGAAAAAAAATTCTTCACATTTCCCCTGCTTTTATATATATAAAAATTATATAAAAAAACACCCACCAAACTAATCTGAACAGGTTTCCTGTCCTGCAAATCAGTCTCCTGCTTGCTATCAAATTCTGGGGGTAATATAAGTTAGGAGACAACTGTGTTTACTTTGTAACTCGCTCTGAGGCAGTGTTGCCAAAGCGAGTCAGCCACAGTTGAACCGAATTGCAGGAGAGAATATTCGTTTGGTTTGACGCGAACAAGAGTGATTTGTACGGTCACGTTTGTTTTGGGCGTCTGAGAATAATGTGTGTGTGTGTATGTATGTATGTATATGTACGGTATGTAAGTATAGTTGAACCGAATTGTAAGAGAATTGGTTTTGATGTGAAAAAGGTTGGTTTGTACAATCACGTTTGTTTTGGGCGTCTGAGAATAATGTGTGTGTGTGTATGTATGCATGTTTGTACAGTATGTATGTATATATACAGTGTATATATATACATTTGTTTATTTACATATATTTGTATATAAGTATACATGTATATAGGAAATTGAAAATAAAATGAGGTGGTCTGTGATTATAAATTTTATGTATGTATTATATATATATATATATATATATATATATATATATATATATATATATATATATATATATATATATATGTATATATGTAATATATATATATATATATATAATATATATATATATATGTATATATGTAATATATATATATATATATAATAAATATATATTTATATATATGACTATTTATCACATCACCGTGATTCATATACAATCAAAAGCTACAAACGTCCTTTAATATCAATTCACTCTACCTCGGAAATAATATATTTTCATATATGTTACCGAAGGGGAATTTTAGGTGATAATAAGTCCACCGTCCCTGTGGGATCGAACCAGCGACGGATGGGGGAATCAGGACTACAGTGACACACTAACCAGTCGGCCACAAGAGAGGTATAACTGAATACCATCTCCCATCAGCCCACCCGTCGAACTCAGGTGTTTTGCGTTTTGGAGACGATATCCACCACCTCTGCCATGTTGGCCGTGTCGTGCGTTTGTCGCACGTAGCCATATTATGACTATTTATCACATCACCGTGATTCATATACAATCAGAAAGCTACAAACGTCCTTTAATATCCAATTCACTCTACCTCGGAAATAATATATTTTTAATATATCAGTTACCGAAGGGAATTTTTAGGTGATAATAAGTCCACCGTCCGTGGGGATCGAACCAGCGACGGACGGGAATCAGGACTCATGACACACTAACCAGTCGGCCACAAGAGAGGTATAAATGAATACCATCTCCCATCAGCCCACCCACGTTCAGGTGTTTTGCGTTTGAGCTAGCGATATCCACCCCTCCTCTGCCATGTTGGCGTGTAGTGCGTTTATCGCATGCGTAGCCATATTATGACTATTTATCACATCACCGTGATTCATATACAATCGAAAGCTACAAACGTCCTTTAATATCAATTCACTCTACCTCGGAAATAATATATTTTCATATATGTTACCGAAGGAATTTTTAGGTGATAATAAGTCCACCGTCCCGTGGGATCGAACCAGCGACGGACGGGGAATCAGGACTACAGTGACACACTAACCAGTCGGCCACAAGAGAGTATAAATGAATACCATCTCCCATCAGCCCACCCGTCGAACTCAGGTGTTTGCGTTTGGAGGCGATATCCACCCACCTCTGCCATGTTGGCCGTGTAGTGCGTTTGTCGCACGTAACCATATTATGACTATTTATCACATCACCGTGATTCATATACAATCAAGAAAGCTACAAACGTCCTTTAATATCAATTCACTCTACCTCGGAAATAATATATTTTCATATATGTTACCGAAGGAATTTTAGGTGATAATAAGTCCACCGTCCGTGGGATCGAACCAGCGACGGACGGGGAATCAGGACTACAGTGACACACTAACCAGTCGGCCACAAAGAGGTATAAATGAATACCATCTCCCATCAGCCCACCGTCGAACTCAGGTGTTTTGCGTTTGGAGACGATATCCACCCACCTCTGCCATGTTGGCGTGTAGTGCGTTTATGCACGTAGCCATATTATGACTATTTATCACATCACCGTGATTCATATACAATCAAAAGCTACAAACGTCCTTTAATATCAATTCACTCTACCTCGGAAATAATATATTTTCATATATGTTACCGAAGGGGAATTTTAGGTGATAATAAGTCCACCGTCCGTGGGATCGAACCAGCGACGGACGGGGGAATCAGGACTACAGTGACACACTAACCAGTCGGCCACAAGAGAGGTATAAATGAATACCATCTCCCATCAGCCCACCCGTCGAACTCAGGTGTTTTGCGTTTGGAGACGATATCCACCCACCTCTGCCATGTTGGCGTGTAGTGCGTTTGTCGCACGTAGCCATATTATGACTATTTATCACATCACCGTGATTCATATACAATCAGAAAGCTACAAACGTCCTTTAATATCAATTCACTCTACCTCGGAAATAATATATTTTCATATATGTTACCGAAGGGAATTTTAGGTGATAATAAGTCCACCGTCCGTGGGATCGAACCAGCGACGGACGGGGAATCAGGACTTCTGACACACTAACCAGTCGGCCACAAGAGGTATAAATGAATACCATCTCCCATCAGCCCACCCGTCGAACTCAGGTGTTTTGCGTTTGGAGGCGATATCCACCACCTCTGCCATGTTGGCGTGTAGTGCGTTTGTCGCACGTAACCATATTATGACTATTTATCACATCACCGTGATTCATATACAATCAGAAAGCTACAAACGTCCTTTAATATCCAATTCACTCTACCTCGGAAATAATATATTTTCATATATGTTACCGAAGGAATTTTAGGTGATAATAAGTCCACCGTCCCGTGGGATCGAACCAGCGACGGACGGGGAATCAGGACTACTGTGACACACTAACCAGTCGGCCACAAGAGAGGTATAAATGAATACCATCTCCCATCAGCCCACCCGTCGAACTCAGGTGTTTTGCGTTTGGAGCGATATCCACCCACCTCTGCCATGTTGGCGTGTAGTGCGTTTGTCGCACGTAGCCATATTATGACTATTTATCACATCACCGTGATTCATATACAATCAGAAAGCTACAAACGTCCTTTAATATCCAATTCACTCTACCTCGGAAATAATATATTTTCATATATGTTACGAAGGGAATTTTAGGTGATAATAAGTCCACCGTCCCGTGGGATCGAACCAGCGACGGACGGGGAATCAGGACTACAGTGACACACTAACCAGTCGGCCACAAGAGAGGTATAAATGAATACCATCTCCCATCAGCCCACCCGTCGAACTCAGGTGTTTTGCGTTTGGAGACGATATCCACCCACCTCTGCCATGTTGGCCGTGTAGTGCGTTTGTCGCACGTAGCCATATTATGACTATTTATCACATCACCGTGATTCATATACAATCAGAAAGCTACAAACGTCCTTTAATATCCAATTCACTCTACCTCGGAAATAATATATTTTCATATATGTTACGAAGAGGAATTTTAGGTGATAATAAGTCCACCGTCCCTGGGATCGAACCAGCGACGGACGGGGAATCAGGACTACCGTGACACACTAACCAGTCGGCCACAAGAGAGGTATAAGTGAATACCATCT
>NC_089786.1:500000-510000 GCF_040412425.1 Macrobrachium rosenbergii
GTTAGAGAGAGAGAGAGAGAGAGAGAGAGAGAGAGAGAGAGAGAGAGAGAGAGGCGGGCTTCGCTTTCATCATCAGGTGAAAAAGAATTTTTTCCTTTCATAGAATTTCTGGTCCTGCTCAGGTATATATATATATATATATATATATATATATATATATATATATATATATATATATATATATATATATATATATATATATATATTTTAGGCTTGCTTATATTGAATTCGCTGAGAAAATCGTGATTCATTCTCTCTCTCTCTCTCTCTCTCTCTCTCTCTCTCTCTCTCTCTCTCTCTCTCTGTATATAGGTTAGTTCAAGAGCCAATGATTCGCTCTCTCTCTCTCTCTCTCTCTCTCTCTCTCTCCACAGGTTAGTTCAAAGGCAGTGACTCTCTCTCTCTCTCTCCCCCTCTCTCTCTCTCTTTGGATAGGTTAGTTCGAAAGCAATGATTCTCTCTCTCTCTCTCTCTCTCTCTCTCTCTCTCTCTCTCTCTCTCTCTCTCTCTCTCTCTCCATAAGTTAGTTCAAAAGACAATGATTCTCTCTCTCTCTCTCTCTCTCTCTCTCTCTCTCTCTCTCTCTCTCTCTCTCTCTCTCTCTCTCTCTCTCGGTGCATTGCGCCTCATGATATGAATATGAATGCATTACCTGACTATGTAAATTCAGATTTAATTCATTAATTGCTATAATTAATCAGTGCTTTGATTAGTTTCTCTCTCTCTCTCTCTCTCTCTCTCTCTCTCTCTCTCTCTCTCTCTCAATGCATAACTCAGTGACGCATCTTGTGATATGAATACCAGTGTATTAATTCAAACTGAATGGATCATTTGAATTGATGATAATATGAGTTAAGTTTCTGCATTGAATTTAGATATCAATAAACATTGATTATAAAATATATTATAAAAGGGAAACAGGAAAAAATTAATTTTCCTTTGCTTAATAAAACTACCAGCGGGGATATTTTGACAAGAAACTTGAAAAGCAATCTGGGAAAAAGTCACTTTTAGTTTAATGTAAAGGAAAACTACTGTGCCGGCTTTGTCAGTCCGTCCGCATTTTTTCAGTCCGCACTCAGATCTTAAAAACTACTGAGGCTAGAGGGCTGCAAATTGATATGTTAATCATCCACCCCCCAATCATCAAACATACCAAATTGCAGCCCCCTAGCCTCAGTAGTTTTTATATGATTTTGGATAAAGTTAGCCATAATCGTGCGTCTGGCATCGATTTAAGACAGGCCACCACCGGGCTTTGGTTAAAGTTTCATTGGCCGCGGCTCATACAGCATTATACCAAGACCACCGAAAGATAGATCTGTTTTCGTCGACCTTGATTATACGCTGTAGCGGCTGTACAGAAAAGTCGATTGCGCAGAAGAAACTTCGGCGAATTTTTTCCTTCTTTTTTTGCAACGGAAAGATTCCACGAGACGCGAAAGTTTATCAATTTACTCTCTTACCGCCGTTCGATGATTCAGTTATCTCCGTCAAAGAATCCTTAAGGATCCCACGAGGAAGTCCTTCAATGCGAACGATAGGGAACTTCCTCATCCTGCTGCTGATGGCTGGGGGCGCGAAGGACTCTTGATAAAGCGAGGAAAAAGAATTCAGAAACGGTTTTTATTTTAACTTTTTTTTTTTTTTTTTTGGCCTTGCAGGATTTTTTGAGATGGGTGGCCTTGTGTCCTTTGAGGGTCCTTCGTGTTTTTTTTATCAGTAGGATCTTCCGGGTTTCATTCTGTAGGATCTAATATGTTTTTAATTTTACTTTTTTATATTTTTGGCTTTGCAGGATTTTTGAGGTGGGTGTCCTTGCGTCCTTGGAGGGTCCTTCGCGTTTTCCTCAGTAGGATATTAAGGGTATCCTTTTTGCAGGATGAGATACATTTGCCTAGAGGCGTCCTACAGATTCATGAGAAAGAAAAAGGTTTTTATTTTTACTTCTGTACCTTCTGCAGGATTTAAAAGTTGAGTGTCCTCGCGTCCTCTGAGGGTCCTTCGTGTTTTCCTCAGTAGGATCTTTCGGTTTCCTTCTAAAGGATCGAATATATTTGCCTAGAGGCGTCCTACAGATTCATGAGAAAGAAAAAGGTTTTTATTTTTACTTCTGTGCCTTCTGCAGGATTTAAAAGATGGGTGCCCTTGCGTCCTCTGAGGGTTCTTCGTGTTTTCGTCAATAGGATCTTCCGGTTGCCTTCGAAATGGTCGAATATATTTATCTAGGGTCCTTCCTGTTTTGACAAGGAGGACCTTCAGGATTCACGAATCATTTGAGAAGCAAGATTGTCAGAAATATGTTCACCACAACCAAGCTGTGTGAAGTTGTAATTGAATGTCTTGTTGTGTTGAAAGAAATCAGCTGTAAATTCTGTGATTATGCAGTCAAGTCTTTTTACAATTATTTCTCTGCATTTTCAATATCTCTAAAGCAGTAATAAGAAACTACAGAGTTTATTGAGTTGTAATTAAGTTTTAATATATAGATATACATATATATATGTATATATATACATATATACATACATACATACATGTATATAAACACGCCATGAAAGGTGTACCAATCTTCAAAATCACCCAACATTCACAAAAAAGTTACAACAAGAATCTTAAAAAATGAAAGACTATAAGAAGGCCAATCTCACACTACGGGAAGTGGTCTGTCTTGGACCTTTTGCAATCCCCAAATTTATTGACCTCAGAAAATCTGGACATTTTTCAAAGATCTCTTCTTGGGACATAAATATCATGTGATTTTTTCCTGTGATTTTTTAAGGTTTATATTATTTGGGAAATTGCTCCAATTATTTTTTGTTTTAGGTTTTTTCTCTCGTTCTGGCTATGATTTCTAATTTTTATTTTTTTCATTTTTTATAGTTTTCTAGTGTTCCTAGTTGTCTAGTTTTGTAAAAGAATTTTTTTAGGTTTTCTAATATTTAGTTTTTATTTATTTTTGTACAGTTTTCTAGTGTTCCTAGTTGTCTAGTTTTTTAAAGGATTTTTTTTAGGATTTCTCATTTTTAGGGATTTTTTAAGGATTTCTAGTGTTTATGAAATAATTTTTTAGGGTTTTTTTTTTAGGAAACAACTGGAGTTAAAGGATTTTAAAGGAATTTAGGAATCTCAACACTCGCTCGAATAAAAAAAAAAAAAAACAAATAACTCATTATTGAAATAACTGACAAATCCTTCAGTCATCTGCAATACAAATACTCGTTTTAGGGAAGTTTTATTTTAGGATATAATTTGTTTATAGGGAACAACAGAAGATCAAAGTTTTAAAAGGTATTACAGGAATACCTACTCAAGTAAAAAATTCGCCGAAGTTTCTTCGGCGCAGTCGAGTTTTCTGTACAGCGTATAAAGCTGTATGAAACTCTCAGCCACGGCCCATGAAACTCTCAGCCGGCCGTGGTGGCCTGTATTGTTGCTGTGCCAGACGCATGATCAAGGCTAACTTTAACCTTAAATAAAATCAAAACTACTGAGGCTAAAGGGCTGCATTTTGGTATGGTTAATGATTGGAGGGTGGATGATCAGCATACCAATTTGCAGCCCTCTAGCCTCAGTAATTTTTAAGATCTGAGGACGGACAGACAAAGCCGGCACAATAGTTTTCTTTGACAGAAAACTAAAAACTTAATATTGAAAAAAAGTAACAATATATCTTATCTTCTTCAGAGCGAACGCCCGCCCTAACCTCTCTTAGAGAGAGAAACAAAAAATCTACAATTTTCAGATAACCGAATCTGTTGGCCCCCGCTCTTTGCAAAAAAAAAAAAATAAATAAAAAAAGATTTTCACCTAGATGCATCTACTGAGGAAAATGTTTTTTTTTACTTTATACCCAGAGATCCCTGTACCACGGTTAAAATAAGCAACATGCCGTGAGGGAAGGAGCTTTTTTGTATTGTTCTTTTATTTATTGGGGGGCGGGGGCCAAATCGAGTGTGCTAACAAGCGCAAAACAATTTTCTAAGGTACGAACCAGTGTTTGGGTGCGGGAAATAAAAATGGCACATTCCCTAAGGTGTTTCTGAAGGCTGGGTAACCTATATTGGAGGTGGGGCTTGGTCAAATATTCTCCTGGATTTCAGAATCTCTCTCTCTCTCTCTCTCTCTCTCTCTCTCTCTCTCTCTCTCTCTCTCTCTCTCTCTCGTTTCTCCTAGTCTTGCACGAATGCCTCATACATAATTGTTCCTAAAATGCAGTTCGAAGTTCGTGTTTAACAATGTGATTCTCTCTCTCTCTCTCTCTCTCTCTCTCTCTCTCTCTCTCTCTCTCTCTCTCTCTCTCTCTCTCTCTCACATTTGCTTCGTATATAATTTTTCCTACAAACTAGTTTTACGCTCGTATTTGGCGAGTCAAATGAATTCTCTCTCTCTCTCTCTCTCTCTCTCTCTCTCTCTCTCTCTCTCTCTCTCTCTCTCTCTCTCTCTCTCTCTCAAATGGGTATTGTGAAATATTTTATAAAACATAAAGTTTTCATAAAGTGTGTAAAGGGTAAAATATTTGCCCTTAAATACATACGCTCCATAAAATAATTATGTCTGTTAGGGAAAAGTTTTTAAAAGTATTTCTGAACTTAATAATGAAAGCAGTAACTGTTCATTAGCAACCTCTTGTATAATTTTCATGAATGAAGACACGTAAGTCTCTAGTTTTGGTTGTTTGTAAAAGAAAACTATTGTGCCGGCTGTGTCTGTCCATCCGCACTTTATTCTGTCCGCACTTTTTTCTGTCCGTCCTCAGATCTTAAAAACTACTGAGGCTAGAGGGCTGCAAATTGGTATGTTGATCATCCACCCTTGAATCATCAAACATACTAAATTGCAGCCCTCTAGCCTCAGTAGTTTTTATTTTATTAAAGGTAAAAGTTAGCCTTAATCGTGCTTAATGGCAACGATATCGGATAGGCCACAACCGGGCCGTGGCTCATAGTATTATGCCGAGACCAGCGAAAGATAGATCCATTTTCGGTGGCCTTGTTTATAGGCTGTAGCGGCTATACGGAAAACTCGATGGTGCCGAAGAAAGTTTGGCGTATTTCTTACTTGTTTATGGATGAACCCACTTAAATCTCTAGTTTTCATGAATGAAGCCACGTAAATCCCTAGTTATTCTGAATGAAGCCACATAAATCCGTAGTTTTTATGAATGAAGCCACGTAAATCTCTAGTTTATCTCTAGTTTTCATGATTGAAACCACATAAATCCCTATTTCTTATGAATGAATCCACGTAAATCCTTATTTTTCATGAATGAAGCCACGTAATTCTCAGTTTTTCATGACTGAAGCCACGCATATCTCTAGTTTATCTCTAATTTTCATGAATGAAGCCACGTAAATCCCTATTTTTCATGAATGAAGCCACGCAAATCTCTAGTTTTCATGAATGAAGCCACGTAAATCTCCAGTTTTCATGAATGAAGACGCCTATCCCTCCAACTTAAACCTGTCCCAATTCTGTTATGAACTTTAGCATCTCACGGAGCCCATATCACGTCGTAGTTTTATAGTCCTGTCAGAAATTAAAATAATTGCTCTCTCAAGAGCTCAGGAAAGTCATTAGTGAAGAAAATGAAGTCCGACTTAATTGATATGGAGGTTAATAGCTTAGGTAATTGGTCCCTTTTTTTCCATTACTGTGCAGTAATGAGACACTGCTCCATTTTCAAGTGTGGGTATTATTATTATTATTATTATTTTTTTTTTCGGAAAAAGACCCTCTTATTATTACTATAATTATTATTATTATTACTATTATTATTTGAGAAGACACCCTATACTATTATTGTTATTATTATTATTTTTCAGAAGAAAATACTCTTATTATTATTATTATTATTATTATTATTATTATTATTATTATTATTATTATTATTATTGAGAAGACCCCATTATTATTATTATTATTATTATTATTTCAGAAGAAGGTATTATTATTATTATTATTATTAATAGAAAGACCCTCTTATTATTATTATTATTATTATTATTATTATTATTATTATTATTATTATTATTATTATTATTATTGTATGCAAAATACTGAAAGCAAATTATTATATTGTCATTCAGCTTAACAGAAGACACTCGCAATTCTTAGTAATAAAACAAAAATAGAAAAATGAATAAATAAAAACAGATTTTTTTTTATCTTCTCAAAACATTTCTAAAATCCTCCCACGAGTAACTCGTTAGTCAGAGTAGCTCACAAGAAGTAATCCTGGGATTTATCTCGGTACTAAAATAAAAATGGATTTGTGCCTTTTAGGAAAAGGATTACCACGAGCACTGAAAATTCTCCCTTAAAGGAGATTTCAGATGCTTCAGTCTGGTAATATGGTGTGTAGCTTTTCACTGATGAAATTGAACCTCTCTCTCTCTCTCTCTCTCTCTCTCTCTCTCTCTCTCTCTCTCTCTCTCTCTCTCTCTCTATATATATATATATATATATATATATATATATATATATATATATATATATATATATATATATATATATATATATATATATATATATATGTATATATACAAAATATGTTTTATATTATTATTATTATTATTTTATATGTAGAATATTGACAGTAAATTAGTATATTTTCACTAAGAAAAAACAATTACAAGGAAAACAAGCAACTCAATTAGATGAAGGTAACCAATAACACACTGAACAAAAAAAAAACTTAAATAAAAAAACACTAACAATAATTACGTAAACTTAAAGAAGAAGAAGAAGAAGAAGAAAAACAACGCACAGTAAAAGAATAAATTAGGAAGAAGCAAGTTTAATAACTTGTTTTTGGTTTTCTATAAAAGAAAACTATTGTTCGTCCGTTCGCACTTCATTCTGTCCGCACTTTTTCTGTCCGCCCTCAGATCTTGAAAACTACAGAGGCTAAAGGGCTGCAAATTGGTATGTTGATCATCCACCCTCCTATCATCAAACATACCAAATTGCAGCCCTCTAGCCTCAGTGTTTTTATTTTATTTAAGGTTAAAGTTAGCCATAATCGTGCTTCTGGCAACGATATAGGATAGGTTAAAGTTTCATTGGCTGCGGTCCTTAAAGCATTATACCGAGACCACCGAAAGATAGATCTATTTTCGGTGGCCTTGATGATGCGCTGTAGCGGCTGTACAGAAAACTCGATTGCGCCGAAGAGCCTTCGACGCATTTTTTACTTTTTTTTTTTTTGCCCAGACTCCACTAATCAATTTGATTACTTCGTTACATTAATCAAGCAAGGTGAAACTCATTTTTCTCTCGGCCTGTACTTAAGAATATTGAAGCCATGACGCAACAGGAGAATATTCCTATTCTTTCTAAGAATATACTGTGTGTTTTCAATTGAGGTCAGCGTTGAATTAATGATTCCGTAACGTTCTGTAGGAGAGGTGGAAAAATTTGTAGTCCAGTTTTGAGAATGTGTAGGAAAATACGTAAAGTCGCATTTAGAGCTCTCTCTCTCTCTCTCTCTCTCTCTCTCTCTCTCTCTCTCTCTCTCTCTCTCTCTCTCTCTCTCTCTCTCTCTCTCTAAAAGTGTCATTTAGTTTTGTAAAAAAAACAAAACTCCTCTCTCTCTCTCTCTCTCTCTCTCTCTCTCTCTCTCTCTCTCTCTCTCTCTCTCTCTCTCTCTCTCTAAAGAGTGTCATTTCGTTCTTGTAATAGATTTTTAAAGAACAGAACTGCTCTCTCTCTCTCTCTCTCTCTCTCTCTCTCTCTCTCTCTCTGTACACAGTTTAGTTCAAAAGCCAGTGATTCTCTCTCTTTCTCTCTCTCTGTACATATTTTAGTTCAAAATTCTCTCTCTCTCTCTCTCTCTCTCTCTCTCTCTCTCTCTCTCTCTCTCTCTCTCTCTCTCTCTCTCTAAATCGAGAGTCATTTCGTTTCTGTAATAGATTTTCAGAGAACAAAAACTGCTCTCTCTCTCTCTCTCTCTCTCTCTCTCTCTCTCTCTCTCTCTCTCTCTCTCTCTCTCTCTCTTCTTCTTCTTCTTCTTCTTCTTCTTCTTCTTTCTTCTTTTTCTTCTTCCGGTCAGTCGATTTTTCCTTCTCCGTCACTGCTGCTGCTTCTTCTTCTTCTTCTTCGTCTTCCGGTCAATCGATTTTTCCTTCTCCGTCACTGCTTCTTCTTCTTCTTCTTCTTCTTCTTCTTCTTCTTCTTCTTCTGGTCAAAGTTGACCAAAGTTTTCTGACAAATTTCCCCCTCCATTTATTTCTGGCAGATCTCTCGGGACATCGACCCATCTGTCTTTCCTGCCTTGAAATTGTCAGCTGGATTAAGTATTTCTTGATAATTTTCTGTAATTTTTAAAGTGAGAGAGAGAGAGAGAGAGAGAGAGAGAGAGAGAGAGAATCATTGGCTTTTGAACTAGACTGTGTATGTACGGACAGGGAGAGAGAGAGAGAGAGAGAGAATCATTGGCTTTTGAACTAAACTGTGTACATAGAGAGAGAGAGAGAGAGAGAGAGAGAGAGAGAGAGAGAAATCATTGGGTTTTGAACTAAACTATACATAGGACACACACACACACATACACACACAGAACCACTGACTTTTGAACTAAACTTTGTAGAGAGAGAGAGAGAGAGAGAGAGAGAGAGAGAGAGAGAGAGAGAGAGAGAGAGAGAGAGAGAGAGAGCGCAGTTATATCCTTGACAAAAGCTTTGTTACCTCTGACAAGCAGGTTTACATATATCAGTGCATTTTTTAGTTTTCTGTAAAAGAAAACTATTGTGCCGGCTTTGTCTGTCCCCCGCACTTTTTTCTGTCCACATTTTTTTTATCCGCCTTTAGATCTTAAAAGCTACTGAGGCTAGAGGGCTGCAAATTGGTATGTTGATCATCCACCCTCCAGTCATCAAACATACAAATTGCAGCCCTCTAGCCTCAGGAGTTTTTATTTTATTTACTGTTAAATTTAGCCGTAAGCGTGCGTCTGGCAACGATATCGGCTAGACCACCACCAGTCCGTGGTTAAAGTTTCATGAGGCAAAGAGGTAAATCCCTGCCCTTACTGCAAATATATATATATGTATGTATATATATATATATATATATATATATATATATATATATATATATATATATATATATATAAAGGATATAAACTGGATATTTAATGGAGTTTTATTCAAAAAGTTACAAAAGCTTTCTTGATAAATCCCATTATCAAGGATCAATACTGTAATTATAATAGAACAATTGATAAATCCCTTCTCTTACTGCAAATAGAGATAAATCCCTCTTACTCTTAAATGCAAAATTAGAGATAAATCCCTTCTTTTACTGCAGTTATACAGAGGTAAATCACTGCTCTTACTGCAATTATATAGAAGTAAATCCCTCCCTGCTCTTACTGCTATTATATAAAGATAAATCCCTGCTCTTACTGCTATTATATAGAGGTAAATCCCTGCTCTTACTGCAAATATATATAGATAAATCCTTCCTGTAACTGCAGATATAAATAGGTAAATCCTACCTCATGCTAAGACACCCTGTAGTTCCCTCGTTCTCAGACCTTGGAAATGAAATATGGAGGAAGATTTCAACAAAGGAAAGTAGGATTAGGTCAGATATTACGGATAAAATGAGGAGTCTCCTCTAAAGGAGTTTGGTAGGAGATGTATAGGGAGAGAGAGAGAGAGAGAGGGAGAGAGAGAGAGAGAAGGATATTATTATTATTATTATTATTATTATTATTATTATTATTATTATTATTCAGAGGATGAGGCCTGTTCATATGGAACAAGTCCACCACTGGGGCGTCATTGACTTGTAATTCAAGCTGCCAAACAATATTATTGTGTTCATTAGAAAGAAGTATCAGAAGGTGATAGGAAATACAGAAAGAGGAGATCAATTATTAGAATATAAAAAAAATAAATTAATTGAATAGATAAATTGATAAATGAATAAATAAGTAGATAATTTATTAAATCAAATGCAAGATTATTCTCCATTAAATTCAAAGAACAATTTT
>NC_089786.1:520000-522500 GCF_040412425.1 Macrobrachium rosenbergii
AGGAAGGGGGAAGGGGTAATTGATCTTATAGGAAGGGGAGGGGGTTAATTGATCTTGTAGGAAGGGGAGGGATTATTGATCTTATAGGAAGAGGAGGGGGTAATTGATCTTATAGGAAGGGGGAGGTTAATTGTTCTTATAGGACAGGGAGGCATAATTGATCTTATAGGAAGGGGGGGTAATTAATCTTATAGGAAGAGGAGGGGTAATTGATCTTATAGGAAGGGAAGGGGGTAATTGATCTTAAATGAAGGGGAGGGGTTAATTAATCTTAGAGGGAAAGGAGGGGTAATTGATTTCACAGGAAAGAGAGGGGGGTAATTGATCTTATAGGAAGGGGGATGGTAATTGATCTTATAAGGAAGGGGGAGGGAGGTAATTGATCATATTGGGGGGTAATTAATCTTACAGGAAGGGGAGGTTAATTAATCTTATAGGAAGGGCGAGGGGTAATTGATCTTATTGGGGGGAAGGGTTAATTGATCTTATAGGAAGGGGGAGGGGTTAATTAAACTTATAGGAAAAGGAGGGTAATTGATCTTGTAGGAAGGGGAGGGATAATTGATCTTATAGGAAGGGGGAGGGTAATTGATCTTATAAGAAGGGGAGGGTAATTGATCTTGTAGAAAGGGGAGGGGGTAATTGATGTCATAGGAAGGGGGAGGGGATAATTGATCTTATAGGAAGGGGAAGGGGATAATTGATCTTATAGGAAGGGGAAGGGGATAATTGATCTTATAGGAAGGGGAAGGGGGTAATTGATCTTATAGGAAAGGGAGGGAGTAATTGATCCTACAGGACAGGGGAGGGGGTAATTGATCTTATAGGAAGGGTGAGGGGTAATTGATCTTATAGGAGAGGGAGGGGGTTAACTGATTGACCTAAACAAAAACAAAAAAATATTCAAAATTATATGAACCACATCTTATTTATATCCCAAGAAAACTAAACCTATATTCAAAAAATAACTCCACCTAAATGAACCAGCCTCATTGACTACCAGCTCAAAAGACTTTCCGACGTACTTCCCAAAATGGCGGACGAAAGAGAGCCAAGAACATATTGGAAAACGTACTTTTGGACTCGGGCCGCTGAGAGAATTCCGTATTCAGAAAGTTTTGGCCCAAGAATTGACGAGATACGAAAACTCGGGGACATTCGGGAAGGAAATGAAAGGCACCGTTCTGTTTCGTCGCAGTGACGCCAGAGAAATTAAAAGTTCCTCAGCAGAACTGTAAATTGTACTTGACAGATCAGAGAGGGGTTGGGGGGGGGGTGGGCCCTTTTTTGGTCCGCTGGATAAAACCTTTTAAAAAACCACTGGTCCTGGTTAAGGCCTCATAGGACGACCTCCTCGAGTTAGGACCTCGAGGAGGTCCTGTAAAACCTCTGATGCTGAAGAAGACCTGACAGCACTAACTTTTCAAGTTAAAACCGCGAGAAAGTCCTTTAAAAACCTCTGGTACTGGTTAAGGCTTGGTAAGAATATCTCCTTAAGTTAAAACCTCAAGAAAGTCCATTAAAAACCTCTGGTATTGGATAAGACCTGATAGAACGACCATCTGAAACTCAAACCTCGAAAACCTCCTTAAAAAAAAAAACTCAGGTAACCAATAAAAAAAACCTAGGACCATCTCAAGTTAAAACCTCGAAAAAGTCATTTGAAAAAACTTCAGCTGCCAGACAGTGAAAAACCTAGAACTACCTCCCCAAGTAAAAACCTCGAAAAAGTAATTTGAAAAAACCTTCAGCTACCAGATAAGTAAAAACCTAGGACCATCTTCTCAAGTTAAAACCTCAAAAAAGCTCTGTAAAAAACCTCTTGTATTCAGATACCAGATAAGTAAAAACCTAGGACCACCACCTCAACTTAAAAACCTCAAAAAAAAATCCTTTTAAAAAAACCTCAGGTACCAAATAAAACCTCAAAAAAAAAGGCTTTTACAAAAACCTCAGGTACCAAATAAAACCTCAAAAAAAAGTCATTTTACAAAAACCTCAGGTACCAAATAAAACCTCAAAAAAGTCATTTTACAAAACCTCAGGTACCAAATAAAACCTCAAAAAAAGTCATTTTACAAAAACCTCAGGTACAAACAAAAACCTCAGGTACCAAATAAAACCTAAAAAAAAAAACCATTTTACAAAAACAAAAATAAAACCTCAAAAAAAAAATCCTTTTAAAAAAACCTCAGGTACCAAATAAAACCTCAAAAAAAAAAAGTCATTTTACAAAAACCTCAGGTACCAAATAAAACCTCAAAAAAAGTCATTTTACAAAAACCTCAGGTACCAAATAAAACCTCAAAAAAAAGTAATTTTACAAAAACCTCAGGTACCAAATAAAACCTCAAAAAAAGTCATTTGACAAAAACCTCAGGTACCAAATAAAACCTCAAAAAAAGTCATTTTACAAAAACCTCAGTTACCAAATAAGGCAAAAATAAAAAAAACTAGACCAGGTAAACGCGAAGATTATAAACACCTTTTGTCTCTACCC
>NC_089786.1:527500-550000 GCF_040412425.1 Macrobrachium rosenbergii
ACTACCCTAATACTATTCTTCTTGCATTTTGATACATTTTTATTTATTTGTTAATTTATTTTTTTTATTAGTGGGATCTCTTCTTTCCGTATTTCACTTTACTTCCTCTTACTTCTTCCTAATGGACACCTTAATATTCTTTGGAAGCTTGAATTTCAAGTCAGTGGCCCCTTTGGTGGGCTTGTTCCGTATGAATAGGGTTCATCTTCTCAGTAATAATAATAATAATAATAATAATAATAATAATAATAATAATAATAATAATAATAATAATAATAATTAATAATAATAATGGCCTCTTTGGTGGGCTTGTTCCATATGAATAGGGTTAATTTTCTGTATAATAATAATAATAATAATAATAATAATAATAATAATAATAATAATAATAATAATAATAATAATAATAATCCCTTTGGTGGGCTAATTCCATATGAATAGTTTTCATCTTCTGAATAATAATAATAATAATAATAATAATAATAATAATAATAATAATAATAATATTAATAATAATGTTGGAATATGACCTCAGGTTATATGTTTTATGAGCCCGCACGAATTCTATGGGCGCAGGAAAGATGGAATCTCATTCTGTTTAAAATCCTAGAAATAGTTTTATATTTGTGTATAAAAATTATATATATAAAATTCTTATTGAAGCAATGACCTAAGACAAGATAGAATCTACTTCTGTTTAAACTCTCAAGAAAAAAAGTGTTATATAAAATTATATATATATATATAGTATATATATATATATATATATATATATATATATATATATATATATATATATATATATATATATATATATATATATATATATATATATATATATATATATATATATATATATATATATATATATATATATATATATATATATATATATATATATATATATATATATATATATATATATATATATATATAATTCTAGATTCTCCATTTCTGCTTAAAATCTCAGACACATTTTTGTTATATTCGTATTCTAAAAGTAAAAAAATGCGCCGAAGTTTCTTCGGCGCAATCGAGTTTTCTGTACAGCCGCTACCGCGTATAATAATTAAGGCCACCGAAAACAGATCTATCTTTCGGTGGTCCCGGTATCATGAACCGCGGCCCATGAAACTTTAACCACGGCCCGGTATTGGCCCATCCTATATCGATTCCAGAAGCACGATTATGGCTGACTTTCACCTTAAATAAAATCAAAATTGCTGAGGTTAGAGGGCTGCAATTTGGTATGTTTGATGATTGGAGGGTGGATGATCAACATACCAATTTGCAAACCTATAGCCTCAGTAATGTTTATGATCTGTGGGCGGACAGAAAAAGTGCGGACAAAATAAAGTCCGGACAGAAAAAGTGCCGACAGAAAAAAGTGCGGACAGAAAAAGTGCGGACAGAATAAAGTGCAGACAGAAAAAGTGCCGACAGAAAAAAGTGCCGACAGAAAAAGTGCGGACAGAATAAAGTGCGGACGGACAGACAAAGCCGGCACAATAGTCTTCTTTTACAGAAAACTAAAAAGTATAAATATATGTATATAAATTCCGACGAAAACAGCTAAAGAAATTGTGAACATTTCCCAAAGAGCTGATTTGATGCTAACCTGAAATCAGTCACAGGAACCCTTCCAGCGAAATTCATCAGATTCTTCATAATGAATGACCGGCGGAGGCGCTCTTCATAATTTAGTAGGAACTCCGCGATGAATAATTTTTCGTGAAAAATGCTGGGAGACGCTAATCACTGGCGTTTAATAATTAATGCTGGAATTACGCCGGGAATTATTGGGGAGACTAAATGCATTTAGGAGGGGAGACTCTACTTGTCTCAGAGTCTTATTTCTGTTATTTCCTGGATATGAATTATTTTTCAAAAAGGGGCAGGGGTTGGGGTAGGGGCAGGTGGAGGGGTATCGTTAATTATTAAGGAATTGTTCATATTGCTTGAAGCGTGGGTAGTAAAGAATGAGGAGGCCTCTCTCTCTCTCTCTCTCTCTCTCTCTCTCTCTCTCTCTCTCTCTCTCTCTCTCTCTCTCTCTCTCTCTCTCTCTTATATATATATATATATATATATATATATATATATATATATATGTATATATATGTATGTATGTATGTATGTATGTATGTATGTATGTATGTATGTATGTATATATATATGTATATTTATATAAATATATATTATATATATATATATATTCATATATTTTATATATTTACATGTATTTTTATATATATATATATATATAGTGTCTATCTATTTATCTATATATATATATATATATATATATATATATATATATATATATATATATATATATATATATATTGTATCTGTGAAAGTAGGTTTCAGCAAATGCCTCCTGGAAAAGTAATTAAGAGAGGAATTACTTTGGAAGGGTCTAACCTCTCGTGACGTAGAGAAACGAATTGCTTACAACCCCGTGATGGAAAAGAAAGAGAGAGAGAGAGAGAGAGAGAGAGAGAGAGAGAGAGAGAGAGAGAGAGAGAGAGAGAGAGAGAGTCTGTGGCAGATTATGAATCACTGAAAGTTTTTAATCTGTTTGTTACTTGAAATATTCAAGCTTCCAAAGAATATGGTGATCATTTGGAAGAAATAAATAGATAAAAATGTATTAAAATGCAAGGAGCATAGCATTAGGGGAGTAATGCATTGCATCTTCGCTTGAACCTTCTAAACTTAATTGCTTTTATTTTTTGTCTTCTGATAAATTTATCATTCTTTTGGTATCAATTCTTCTCACTATTCTCTTTTCTTCTGGAGAAGAAAAAATAGTGAGAGTTGAAAAGATTTTATTACAAAATCAATTCCCAGTTCCACTGGTGCTACCTTTCTTTTTAAAAGAATAATAATAATAATAATAATAATAATAATAATAATAATAATAATAATAATAATAATAATCCCGTTTTCTATTGAGTTTGGATGGAAAAATGGGAACTTTTCAGTCTTGTAGAAAATGGGAACATCGTCATTGCTGCCATTCTTTTTAATAATAATAATAATAATAATAATAATAATAATAATAATAATAATAATAATAATACTCCCGTTTTCTATTGAGTTTGGATGGAAAATGGGAACTTTTCAGTCTTGTAGAAAATGGGAACATCGTCATTGCTGCCATTCTTTTAATAATAATAATAATAATAATAATAATAATAATAATAATAATAATAATAATAATAATAATAACCCCATTTTCTATTAAGTTTGGATGGAAAATGGGAAATTTTCAGTCCTCGTAGAAAATGGGAAAGTTGTTGGTCACTTACAATAAAAGGCAGCTGGTATTCAGTGAAGGATATTTTCCTCTTGGCCACTTATCAGTAACAAGCACGTCACTGAGAGCCCTGGGGTCTTGGGAGGTTGGGGGTTTGGGAGGGGTTGGCTTGAGAAAGGAAGGAGAAAGAGATGAAATAAAGGAGGCGAGGAAGTGAGTCGTTTTGGGGGAAAGAGTGCGTAGCCCCCTCTCTCTCTCTCTCTCTCTCTCTCTCTCTCGTTGTTTCTTGTGCTTATTTCCCCGTCGTAACTTTTTTTAGTGTTCTTTTTTTATTTTTGGCCGACTTTAACCGTAAATAAAATCAAAACTACAGAGGCTAGAGGGCTGCAATTTGGTATGTTTGATGAATAGAGGGTGGACGATCAACGTACCAATTTGCAGCCCTCTAGCCTCAGTAGTTTTTAAGATCCGAGGGCGGACAGGAAAAAGTGCGGACAGAATAAAGTGCGGACGGACAGACAAAGCCGGCACAATAGTTTTCTCGTACAGAAAACTAATAAAAACAACTAAATTCAACAAAGCAGTCCATCCTATTCTAATTACGACCCAGAATAAGATTAATCCCTTTCTTTTCCAATCAAAATAAATCCATTTGAACCGTCTCGAACGAACTAGACGAAGCCTAAGACTGAGCCAAAATCTCTCTCTCTCTCTCTCTCTCTCTCTCTCTCTCTCTCTCTCTCTCTCTCTCTCTCTCTCTCTATGTAGCAGGAGAGAGAGAGAGAGACAGACACACATCCGCCTGGCACCAGCCAACACAACTTTGCTCTTAAGAGAAGAACCCGAAGCTGTATGAAGAGTGAAGCCGAGAGAGAGAGAGAGAGAGAGATTTCTGTTTACTCGTTCTTTTGTTCTCTTCTGTTTTTCTGTTTTTGGGGCCAGGGGAGAGGGGCCTGGGGCGTGGGGTGATGGGTAGGTCTGTTTCCTGGCGTGAATTCGGTGTTGGCGTAAGTGGGCAAGGGTTGTTTTTAGAATTATTTTAATGAAAGGAAGTTGGGTTCGATTAAGTTTTTGGTCGTAGGATATATATATATATATATATATATATATATATATATATATATATATATATATATATATATATATATATATATATATATATATATATATATGTGTGTGTGTGTGTGTGTGTGTGTGTGTGTGTATATGTGTGTATATATAAAAATCTATATATCAAGCCAAAAAAATGAGTTGATTTGGAAAAAATCTTCATTTCCATGAAGTTTTTCAAGACTTCACAAAGTACTCACGCCAAAAATGAGTCGATTTGGGAAAAACTCTTTATTTTCATGAAGCTTTTCCAGACTTTACAAAAGTATCCAGCTGAATTATTTATCTGTGTGTAATTTTTTTAGACACAGACAAAGATGATAGCTCATTGTAATACCTAAAATATTGACACCAATTATTATTATTATTATTATTATTATTATTATTATTATTTTAATAATAGAGAAGATGAACCCTATTCATATGGAACAATCCCACCACAGGGGCCACTGACTTAAAATTCAAACTTCCAAAGAATATTATGGCGTTCGTTAGAAAGAAGTAACAGAAGGTAACGGGACATATACAAATACACTTACGGAATTCAGCGAGTTGCTGAGAATCCTTTAAGTTGATGTATGGTCAAAACGGGCGCCTGGTGGAACTCTCTTGGTGGCTGAAACTGAAACTAAGACCTTGAGAGATGATGAAAGTTGACACTTATCTGTCAACCGCGTCAGGAAAGTGTGATAAAACGCCCTCAGATCTTAAAAACTACTGAGGCTAGAGGGCTGCAAATTGGCATGTTGATCATCCACTATCCAATCATCAAACATACCAAATTGCAGCCCTGTAGCCTCAGTATTGTTTATCTTATTTAAAGTTAAAGTTAGCCATAATCGCACTTCTGGCAACGATATAGGATAGACCACCACCGGGCCGCGGTTAACGTTTCATGGGCCGCGGCTCACACAACATTATACCGAGACCACCGAAAGATAGATCCAGCCTGGATTATGCGCTGTAGCGGCTGTACAGAAAACTCGATTACGTCGAAGAAACTTCGGCGCATTTTTTACTTGTTTGTTAGTGTGTTTTTTTAGCCAAGTTTTGCTAATGTTTTTGTGTTTGTGTTCAGCTGTCTGTGAAGTTGTAAGATTGATGTTTGTGCTCCGTGTTATTTCAGCCGCCCCTTCTGCGCATGCGCCGATTCTGACGTGGGCAGAGGAACCCTTGTTCTAACTTTGTCTTAATTATTTTTGCTGGCGGACATAGCGGTATATAATGATTATTGTGAAGCAAATATAGCGAGAGACAATTATTGCATCGTGTTGTATGAGCTTAATGAGAGAGAGAGAGAGAGAGAGAGAGAGAGAGAGAGAGAGAGAGAGAGAGAGAGTCAAGGCCAAACCACTTTATTCCATGACGTACATTTTAATATTTGATTTGTACGTAATTGTTCTTTTTAGGAGAGAGAGAGAGAGAGAGAGAGAGAGAGAGAGAGAGAGAGAGAGAGAGAGAGAGAGAGAGAGAGAGAGATGGGTGGGTGGGGGAACCAATGGCTGAAGCATAACCTTGAACTGAATGATCAAAATTCCGAAATATGTATGTATATATATATGTTTATACATATATATATATGTATTATACAGTATATATATATATTATATGTATAAATACATATATATAAATACATGTATGTATATATATATATATATATATATATATATATATATATATATATATATATATATATATATATATATATATATATATATATATACACACACATATATACACACACATTTCAAAAGATTTACGAACCATCAGCAAACAGTTTCAAAGAACGATAAAAAAACACACACTGCACCTCACAATTCTACACTCCCTTTGCACAGAACTTTTTTTTTTTTTAACGCGTGGCATTCTGTCGACTACACCATTCAGCAGAACCTTTTTTTTTTTTTGTCAAAAAAAAAAAAAAAAAAACGCCCACACAGCGCAAGAAGAATTTGTACGTGTTCCAGACAGGTAGCATGGCGTGTGGGTGATTTTGGAAAAGTAAAGGATTGTGATTTTGAGGCCAAGAGGAGAGTTGTTGGAGTATCCTATAAATTCATCCTGAAAGGATTTTGAGTTGTATTAGGATGATGATGAAGCGTAGGATACCACTTTATAGGTTAATTCAATTATTATTATTATTATTATTATTATTATTATTATTATTATATTATTATTATTATTATTGGAGAAACAAATCCACAGTTATGTATATGTAAATATATTGAAAGATAGATCTGTACAGATAGCTTTATAGGTTAATTCAATTTATATTTTATTATTATTATTATTATTATTATTATTATTATTATTATTATTATTATTATTATTATTATTATTATTATTATTATTCAGAAGATGAGCACTATTCATATGGAACAAGCCCACCAAAGGAGCCATTGACTTGAAATTCGAGCTTTCAAAGAATATTATGGTGCTCATTTGAAAGAAATTACAGAAGGTAATATTTATTATTATTATTATTTTTATTATTATTATTATTATTATTATTATTATTATTATTATTATTATTATTATTATTATTATTATTATTATTATTATTATTATTCAGTAGATGAACCCTATTCATACGACACAAGCCTACAGGGGCCAGTGGTTTGAAATTCCAAAGAATATGATGGTGTTCATTAGAAAGTAACAGAAGTTGAAGAGCAATACAGACAAAAGAGTTCACTTATTAAAAAAGAATGTTTGAGACAAGAACTAAAGACATGTTTGTAATAAAGACATTTAAGACAAGAACGAAAGACATATCATGAAGCATTGAAGGCAAGAACTAAAGAAATTATAAAGACAGTTAAGACAGAACTAAAGACATATCATAAAGCACTTAAGACAAGAACTAAAGTCATGTCGTAAAGCATTAAAGGCAAGAACTAAAGACTTATAATAAAGACAGTTAAGGCAAAACTAAAGACATAATAAAGACAGGTAAGACAAGAGCTAAAGACATAATAAAGACATTTAAGACAAGAACTAAAGACATAATAAAGACATTCAAGACAGGAGATAACATAATAAAGACATTTAAGATAAGAACCTAAGACATAGAAGACAAGAACTAAAGACACAACAAAGACACTTAAGACAAGAACTAAAGGCATAACAAAGACAGGTAAAACAAGAACTAAAGGCACAAACTAAAGACATTTCAGACAAGAACTAAAGACACGAACTAAAGACATAGAAGACACCAACTAAAGACATTTCAGACAAGAACGAAAGGACACACAACAAAGACAGTTAAGACAAGAACCAAGGACACGCACGTACAAAAATGGTTCCGTCGACGCGCCGGAGAACAAATTGTGTCCAGGAGAACTCGTGTCGTGAATTGATACCGACTCCGACCAACAGAGAATAATATTATGAGACCTCCAGAAATAAACCCTGAATGGTGATGATGATATTGATGATAATGATGAAATTGATGGTGATCATGTCTGTGGGTGTTCTTTGTTGGGTGCGAGTCTCTCTCTCTCTCTCTCTCTCTCTCTCTCTCTCTCTCTCTCTCTCTCTCTCTCTCTCTCTCTGTAGCGTTCGGTCAGTGAAATATAGATGATAATACAACATGATTTTGAATAAACTCTCTCTCTCTCTCTCTCTCTCTCTCTCTCTCTCTCTCTCTCTCTCTCTCTCTGACGTCAAGCGTATCCTCGACTGCCTAACTTTGCGTAAAAACATTTGTGTAAACATTTGTGTAAAGCGTTTTCGTAAACATTTACAACAAATCTTTGAAGTTTTGGACAGAAAAGGTTAAAAAATTTCTCTCCTATTTTTCACAAATTTTTTTGTTGGGCCGTTACCTAATAATTCCCCCCTTCCCCCTTCTCTCTCTCTCTCTCTCTCTCTCTCTCTCTCTCTCTCTCTCTCTCTCTCTCTCTCTCTCTCCCCTTTTCATTTCGAGTCACGGGAAAAATATATATTTGATTTGGCATCAGACGACAAATGAGCAGTTTTCTGATGATGTTGTTTATAAGGTTTACACAATTCATCTACCGTCGTATATCTGAGAGAGAGAGAGAGAGAGAGAGAGAGAGAGAGAGAGAGAGAGAGAGAGAGAGAGAGAGAGAGAGAGAGAGATGTTTGTCAATGATGCGAGATTTATTTTCGAGTTTATACTGACTTCATTTGATCATTGTTAAAAAGGACTGGTTTCATTTGCTCCAACGACCTGGAAAAGTCAAGAAGAAGAAGAAGAAGAAGAAGAAGAAGAAGAAGAAGAAGAAGAAGAAGAAGAAGAAGAAGAAGAAGAAGAAGAAGAAGAAGAAGAAATAAATTGTTGAAAAGAATTTTTTTGTTTTGTATAAAGTCAAGTTTAATGAACAGACGCTTTCCTTTACTAATTAAAAATTGACAAAGGGTAATAGGTACGTTATATATATATATGTATATATATATATTATATATATATATAATATATATATATATATATATATGTATATATATTAACAACAATAGCCTTCTTACAAATATTATTATTATTATTATTATTATTATTATTATTATTATTATTATTATTATTATTATTATTATTATTCAATGCAAAATTAAAGAGAATTCTGAATTTACCTAACAGATCTATTTTCAGTCTAGGAATTACATATATTATTTATACATTTCATCCTTTTTTAGAAAACAAAGTGAACGATTCCCAGAAACAATTTATATTTGCCTTCATTTTATGGCCGTAATGTTTAATTATTTCAGATACCTCTCTCATCCTGTCTTGCAATGTAGGTTAATTGAAACGTAGGAATTAACTTGAAAAAAAAAGGAAATATATTTTTTGCGTATTTGAAAAAAAAAAAGAAAATATATTTTTGCCCTAATTACTGAACTTGTTATTTTTCAAAATATGGAAATTGTTTTGAAAGATGCTAAAATGATTGTGGGAGTTTTTCGCTCAGTGGAAGTTGCTACTGACCTGCTATAGAATATTGAAGAATGAAGAGAATTTATTCATTTATTTATGTATTTGCTTAACTATGTATCCATACATACACACACACACACACACACACACACACACACACACACACACACATATATATATATATATATATATATATATATATATATATATATATATATATATATATATATATATATATATATATCCACACTGAAATTATCACACAATATCATTAATATTGTAATAGATACCCTAACATCCAGATTACACTAAACCTCTCTCTCTCTCTCTCTCTCTCTCTCTCTCTCTCTCTCTCTCTCTCTCTCTCTCTCTCTCTCTCTCTCTCTCCTTCCCTACTTTGTACTAAACCGCTAAAATGTCGATACAAGCGCAGATTGGTACCTTTGATCATTCGTTGTTTACTTTTCGTTTTCCTTCTCCACTTCTTTTTCTTCTTCTCCTTAGAAAGGACATCAAAGACTCCAGGGCATTAGAAACGATATCTTTGATTACCCACACACACACTTGCACACACTTGCACACAATTACACACTTACACAAACACGCACAGAACGTTTCCCAATCTGTACATCTTCCATATAGCAACACAAAGGCGCCAGTTCGAGTGAAGATAGACTGTCGAGAAAAACCTTGGGTTTGAGATCTTCTGAATGGGAGGATGATGATAATGATGATGATGATGAGGATGATGGTGATGATCTTACTAATAATTACGATAATGATATGATGATCGGATCATCAAAATCCCTTTAGATGGTAATACGGTAATATGGGAGGCGGGGGGAACGGGGTTCATTCTGTGTTTGCAGATATAGAAGCCGTTTATATAATCATCTCCATCTCTTTTTTGTGTACTGTTAGGGATGTTTGGTGATGGTAAATGTGAACGAGAAGACTAATGGTGTTCTCCTTTTCTATGCTTTGTTAGGGATGTTCGGTGATGTTGAATGTGAATGAGAAGACTAATGTTCTTCTCCTCTCTATGCTTTGTTAGGGATGTTTGGGGATGTTGAATGTGAGTGAGAAGACTAATGTTCTTCTTTTCATGCTTTGTTAGGGATGTTTGGGGATGTTGAATGTTTGGGGATGTTGAAGACTAATGTTTGGGGATGTTGCTGAGGTAGAAGACCAATGTTCTTCTCCTTTCTATGCTTTGTTTGGATGTTTGGGATGCACTGTTAGGGATGTTTGTTAGGATGTTTGAATGTTGAATGTGAGTGAGAAAACTAATATTCTCCTTTTCATCCCCTGTTAGGGATGTTTGGAGATGTTGAATATGAGAACACTTCGGTTGAGGATGAAAATGAATGAGATGAAGTAGAAAGATGTATTATTTTACCTCCACTTACAATTCCTTTCTTTAGTCTTGCTGTCCAACCTCTCTGACTGTGCTACTTAGTATTACAAAAGTGGGGATTCTGTCTCAGTTCCACCTGTAGATCCTTATACTCACTTATTTTCTGGATCTCTTTTATTTTGCTGTCCAACCACTCGACCTCCTTTTAACTGCCTGAAACACTGAATGGTCGAAAGTGCCCCAGAGAGATTGGCTTGACAGCCTGAAATTTCATCAATCAATCAGTCAATCTGTGTAGGCATTACTTGAGGTCCTTTCAAACCTTCTTTACCTTCAATTTCCCTTTCAGCGCTGAATGACCTTGTAGGTCCCAGCGTTATGCCTTTGTGCCTAAATTCTGTGTTCCACTCCATCCCACATACAGCAGTTTAGTATGTAAGTAGCAGTGGCCATTTTGCGTGAGTTAACATTGTGTGTGTGTGTGTGTGTGTGTGTGTGTGTGTTGACTCCCCAAATCCAGGAAGCAATAAGCGGGGGTTGTGTGGGTGGAGTTGGGGGCATGTTGGAGGGGGAGGGGATGGTGTGGGCCATCATAAAGATAACGAAATTTACGATGTGACGGATCGCATTTGACGTGACGCGCAATGAACAGGGAATCAACACAAAATAGTTCATGTGCGATATATTCGTACGCGAGGGACTGAATTTAATTCCATACCTGTTGGAAAGTAGCCCAGTCGATAAGAAATTTTAAATGTATTACCTAGATTATATATTATATATTATATATATTATATATATATATATATATTTATACTGTATATATATATATATATATATATATATATATATATATATATATATATATATATATATATATATATATATATATATAATATACCCTTTCAGTATAGCTTTCACCATACCATGGGTATACCCCACACACAAAGGGAATTCATTATAACTGATAAGCGTCTCTGCGCCACCCCCAGGATTCGAACCTGGTTCGTGAACAACGACAGACAGTGACTTTGACCACCCAGCCATCAAGAGAGAAACAGTACAAGTTGATGCTGACTCTGCTTTCATGTGCCTGTCAAATTCAGGTTTGCTTGTCACTGCAAGCCTTGAATCCAATATGAAGAACAAGTGAAGAATTCCCCCTTTCCAGTCGTGAGATTCGAACCCACGCATTGAGATTCGAACCCATGCATTGTGGGTTATGCTGAGGTTTGATTAAACAAATAGTATAGCTTAAACTCACTCTAATTGACCTGATATCATGAATACAGAGTGGAGTTCAGAACATGGAATATATATTGAGTTTTGGCCCAAGGCCAAGCGCTGGGACCTTTAAGGTCACTCAGCGCTGAAAGGGAAGTGGATAGCCGAAAGGGTTTAGAGGTGTAACAGGAGGAAAACCTCAAAGTAGTTGCACTGTGAGTCAATTGTTAGGAGAGGGTGGAAAGTAAGATGGAAGAAAGAGAAGATGAACAGAGGTACAGTAAAAGGAATGAAAGAGGATTGCAGCTAGAGGCCTAAGGAAGAGACTCTGCAAAGAACTTTGAGTAATGTCTACAGTGCACCGCATGAGGTGCACTGACGGCACTAACCCCATACAGGGGAGTTCAGAATATAAGGCTGAAACTCGTACGATACTTGTCTTTCATGTGATCCGCCAGAAATGGAGACTCACATTATGATGTCAAAAGAAACATTTCGAATAACAATTAATATGTGAAATGAGAAAACTGTAATTTTACTAAAATGTTATGAAAAGCGAAGCAAAATATAACCGTGGGGCGTCATCAGCTTCAAAGAATTCTCAGAATTTTAATTTCTCTAAATCTTGTTAGGGGAGGATTAACTCGCAATTTCACAAGTAGAGTGTATTTCCTGCAGGCAGCTTGGACATTTTAATATATTCCCGAGTGATATTCATAGTTATTCTTGGCGAGGGCGCGTTGAAAGTCATTTTTTATTTCGACCTGGCTGTAAAAATCAACATCCGATATCGCGAAGTTCATCGTTATTGGCCGTCCAGGCTGAGCGGAAGTCCCCATTGGTTGCAGTGATATCATCTGTGGGGTTTTTACCGTCGGGGGCGAAAATGTTGGCTGTATTGGCCCACTTCATTTCTAAATACTGCAATATCCTCCACTAAGGAATATTAGAAGCAAAACCTTTGATATACTAGTCGTTTTTGCGTTGGAATGTATGTCTTATATCTATGAAAATAGAAATAATTTGTGTTTATCAGTTAAGGCTGATTCACATTATAACATCACGTCACCGACACGACACGTCACGTCAGAGTACGTGAGAATTTCTTACACGTTTACTTGGGAAGAATATTTTGACGTGACGTGATGGTATAATGTGAATCAGCCTTTATACATATAAAGAGGTTCCATTGATTTCAACAACCAAGGATTAACAGAAATGATTATCACAAGTGTTTAAATAATCTGTATTAGTGAGTGCATGTTTTTTTTTTTTGGACCTAGCATAGGAAACCAGAAAAAAAGATTCACCTGCCATGAAAACTTACATATTTTGGACCACACCTTTTGGTAGCATTTTCGCCCCCAAAAAAAAAAAAAAAAAAATCTTTTGCCTAAGTCTGCTGAGACCAGCTTCAAAAGCCTCTCCACGTAAGAAATGAATAAAAAAACACGCACAAAGAGCAATTGAACTAAAATTTTGCCTCATCAGTTACTATTTACAAAGTGGTTTTTTTTTGGGGTATTGCAGCGTTGCAAAAAAAGTTACAATTTTCATTTTAGCGTTTTTGAAATTTCCATTTCAGGGTTGTGAAAGTCTTCATTAATTTTCTGACCCACATCTGCTTTCATATTTAATATTTGTCAGAATTCATATTTTTTTACGTTATTTTCATTTTTGGTTATCAAAAGGATTAATTAATATTGCATTCTAAAATTTCTAAATAAGAAAACATTGGCAATAATTAAAAAGAAAAATGATTCTTCTTACACTTACAGTTTACTGTAATGTAAATACAGTCGCTTACACTTGCTGTTTACTGTACTGTAAATGCAGTTATTACAGGCATTGCATGATAAAAAAATAAAGTTGAATCTTGAGATTTCTTAAATAAAAAACTTTCAAAAAAATTTTATTATATATATTTTTAAGATAGTTTGAATTTCAGGTGTAAAAAATACGGAACAAAAACTGCAATAATGAAACGAGTATTTTTCTGCAAATGAACATTGAATTTTTTCTCTTATGTATTATCCAAACATTTTTAAAGCGACGCCAGGTTACACAGAGAAATCAATCAATCAGCGTAAAGCTGCCATTGAACAATTGCGTCGCCTTCCTTCCAAGTTCAAGAATAAGTAGGGAAGTGAAAGAATTACTTTCAATTGACATTGGAAAGTAAGAATACGTTTAGTTTTCTGAAAGGAAAACTATTGTGCCGGCTTTGTCTGTACGTCAGCATTATTTCTGTCCGCCCTCAGATCGTAAAAACTCCCGAGGCTAGAGGGCTGCAAATTGGTATGTTGATCAGCCACCCTCCAGTCATCAAACATACCAAATTGCAGCCCTCTAGCCTCAGTAGTTTTCATTTTATTTAAGGTTAAAGTTAGCCATAATCGTGCATCTGGCAACGCAACAAAACAGGCCACCACGGCCGGCTGAGAGTTTCATGGGTCGCGGCTCATACAGCATAATACCGAGACCACCGAAAGATAGATCTAATTTCGGTGGCCTTGAGTATACGCTGTACAGAAAACTCGATTGCGCTGAAGAAACTTCGGAGCATTTTTTGCTTTTTTTTTATCGATGATTGATAAGTGACAAAAAAAGTGTAAAAGAATTATGACATTCATTTGCCTTTGAAAAATCATAAGAATATTTTTTGAACGGTTTATACTTTTTTTCCCTCTGAATGAAAAGATAAAAAAAGGGAGAAACGTTTGAGGCAGTGGAACAGACAAAAAAAAAAAGAAACGTTTGGAAGGATAAAATATTTTATTATTTCTTTCAAACGTTTTTCTCTTGTTGTTGACCGTTAGAAGATAATAATAGTTTTAAACGATGTAAACGTTTTTCCCCCTGAATAAAAGGAATAAAAAAAAGGAGAAACGTTTGAGGCAGTAGAACCGAAATCAGGATCCGAAAAGAAAACGATTGAGGCAGTAGAACCGAAACTAGGAACCGAAAAGAAAACGTTTGAGGCGGTAGAACCGAAACCAGGAACCGGAAAGAAAACGTTTGAGGCAGTGGAACCGAAAAGAAAAATCTGAGTCAGTAGAAACGAAACCAGGAACTGGGAAGAAACGTTTGAGGCGGTAAAACCGAAACCAGGACCCGGAAAGAAAACGTCTGAGGCAGTAGAACCGAAAATAAAACGTCTGAGGCTGTAGAACCGAAAATAAAACGTCTGAGGCAATAGAACCGAAAATAAAACGTTCGAGGCAGTAGAACCGAAACCAGGAACCGGAAAGAAAAGTTTGAGGCAGTAGAACCGAAACCAGGAACCGGAAAAAAAAAACGTCTGAGGCAGTAGAACCGAAACCAGGAACCGGAAAAAAAAGTCTGAGGCAGTAGAACCGAAACCAGGAACCGGAAAAAAAAACGTCTGAGGCAGTAGAACCGAAACCATGAACCGGATAGAAAACGTTTGAGGCAGTAGAACCGAAACCAGGAACCGGAAAACAAAAAGTCTGAGGTAGAACCAAAACCAGGAACCGGATAGAAAACGTTTGAGGCGATGGAACCGAAAAGGAAAATTTGAGGCAGTGGAGCCGACAAGGAACGTTTGAGGCGATGGAGCCGAAACCAGGAACCTAAGCGGCGAAGAGATGGGGAACGGATGTTGGAGACAGGTGGATGTGGGAGGTTTGTTGGTTGGGGGTTGGAGTGGGGAGGAGGTTGTTTGAGGAAGAAGAGAGAGAGAGAGAGAGAGGGGGAGGGGCGTAGGTGAGTTCGCTGGGGTTTCCCGTCGCCATGGCAACCTTTCTGGAGCGTTCCGCATCACTAAGTTCGCTTAATGTGACGAGCTGTGGACTCATATTGACGACTAGGCTTCAGTTGCCCTCTTGGGAGATATGGCTTTTTTTTTATTATTATTATTGTTATTTATTTTTGATTTTCCTCTCTCCCTCCCTCTCCCTCCTCCCTCCACCTCTCTCTCCCCCTCCCCCCAACGGGTCTTATTCCTCCTCCTTCCGGCACTGGAAGGTTTTACTCTTCTGGGCGTCTTTGATAATGCGGAAGTTACAATAATAATAATAATAATAATAATAATAATAATAATAATATTGAGTTCATCACCAGCCTAAGGTCAGGACCATAGGCCATTGTATTGTTCTCAAAGGCTCGCCTCTCTCTCTCTCTCTCTCTCTCTCTCTCTCTCTCTCTCTCTCTCTCTCTCTCTCTCTCTCTCTCTCTCTCTGCTGACATATATATATATATATATATATATATATATATATATATATATATATATACAGTATATATATAAATTTATATATATATATATATATATATATATATATATATATATATATATATATATATATATATATATATATATATATATATATATATATATATATATATATATATATATATATATATATATAACTCACATTCTCTTATATTACCGTCGTTTTTATGGCAGAAACACACTAGTAATTGCAGTAGAATATAACTTAACGTGTTTCCCACTTTAATTAATATACCGTAGAGGTACCATCTTGATTAATTACTTCCTAGTTACTTTGTCCTTCTTAATTCCAGTAGTAAATCAAAACTGTGCCTTAATACTGGCAATAATTAATTCTTCTAATTACCTCTTTAAGCATATTTATGGCCAGCATCTATCACTTCTAGTATCTGGGAAGACGGCTCACTATGCATTATTTACTCCCTCACACATTCCAGCATCTTGACTTAGAGTACAATCCATTCATGGCTATTTACAACCGGTTACAACTTCATTCATAAGTTTTCACGCAGCTTAGTGACTGGTTTTATATCAGTGGGTGATTGATTTGGGTCGGTGGGGCTTAAATAAGCATTATTTTTTAGTTTTCTGTAAAGGAAAACTATTGTGCTGGCTTTGTCTGTCCGTCCGCACTTTTTTTTCTGTCCGCACTTTTTTTCTGTCCGCCCTCAGATCTTAAAAACTATCGAGGCTAGAGGGCTGCAAATTGGTATGTTAGTCATTCACCCTCCAATCATCAGACATACCAAATTGCAGCCCTTTGGCCTCAGAAATTTTAATTTTGTTTAATGTTAAAGTTAGACATAATCTTGCATCTGGCAACGCTATAAGATAGGCCACCACCGTGCCGTGGTTAAAGTTTCATGGGCCGCGGCTCATACAGCATTATACCGAGACCACCGAAAGATAGATCTATTTTCGGTGGCCTTGATTTTACGCTGTAGCGGCTGTACAGAAAACTCGATTGCGCTGAAGAAACTTTAGCGCATTTTTTACTTGTTCTTTCTGTGTGTATATATATATATATATATATATATATATATATATATATATATATATATATATATATATATATATATATATATATATATATATATATATATATACACAGTATATACTGTACATACATTCATACATACATACATACATACATACAATGTGCAAGCGGAATAACGTCTTGAAGCAGCAATCACAAGGTTTTTTTTTTTTCACAATAGGAAACAGTAAAGGAACAATAACCGGAGGAATAAAAGAATCTCAAAAGGAAAAAGAATCTCTTCAGAAATTAAGCGGAAATGAGGAGCGCCATTCGGAAGTCAGAGAGAGAGAGAGAGAGAGAGAGAGAGAGAGAGAGAGATGAGCTTTAAAATACAAGATTTGAAATTATTAGTGTGTCTGTGTTTGATAAATTGCATTATTTAATTTTTATTTCTTGTAGTGTTGGATATATATATTTAATTTATTATATATATATATGTTGTGTGTGTGTGTGTGTGTGTGTGTGTGTGTGTGTGTGTGTGTGTGCCTGTGGGAGATGGCAACTGGAAACAGAGAGGCCTATCTGGACAACCTCCCCCCCCAAACCCAAACCCCACCCCAAAAAATATATATATAAAAAACCCAAGAGGTATAGTATACCTCTTACCAGTTTGGCATCTAATTAAAACCTGAAATATGCATAAAAAATATCTCGGTGGGACGCTCGCTTCGTCTTCATTTGAAATGAATGAGTTCGGTTTTTTTCAGTTTGCTGTAAAAGAAAACTTGTGCGCCGGCTTTGTCTGTCCGTCCGCACTTTTTTCTGTCCGCACTTTTTTTCTGTCCGCACTTTTTCCTGTCCGCACTTTTTTCCGTTCATACTTTTTCTGTCCGCGCTTTTTTCTGTCTGCACTTTTTTCTGTTCATACTTTTTCTGTCCGCGCTTTTTTCTGTCTGCACTTTTTCCTGTCTGCGTCTGTCCGTCCTTTTTTCTGTTCATACTTTTTCTGTCCGCACTTTTTCCTTTCTGCACTTTTTTCTGTCCGCACTTTTTTCTCTTTGCACTTTTTCTGTTCGCACTTTTTCTGTCCACACTTTTTATCGGTCCGCACTTTTTCTGTCCGCATTTTTTCTCTCCGGACTTTTTCCTGTCCGCACTTTTTTCTGTCCGCACTCTTTCTGTCCGAACTTTTTCTGATCGCACTTTTTCTGTCCGAACTTTATCTGATCGCACTTTTTCTGTCCGAACTTTTTCTGATCGCACTTTTTCTGTCCGAACTTTTTCTGATCGCACTTTTTGTGTCCGCATTTTTTTTTTTTTTTTTTGGTCCGGACCTTTTTCTATCCGCACTTTTTTCCTGTCCGGTCTTTTTTCTGTCCGCACTTTTTTCCTGTCCGCCCTCAGATCTTAAAAACTACTGAGGCTAGAGGGCTGCAAATTGGTATGTTGATCATCCACCCTCTAGTCATCAAACATACCAAATTGCAGTCCTCTAGCCTCAGTACTTTTCATTTCATTTAAGGTTAAAGTTAGCCATAATCATGCTTCTGGCAACGATATAGGACAGGCCACCACCGTGCCGTGGTTAAAGTTTCATTAGCCGCAGCTCATACAGCATTATACCGAGACCACCGAAAGATAGATCTATTTTCGGTGGCCTTGATTATACGCTGTAGTAGCGCATTTTTTTTTTTTTTTTTTTTTTTTACTTTTAATCAAAACTTTTGGTTTCCTAAGCACTTCGAACTATGAATATTGCATAGACCCTTTTTCCATTAGATGGATTGGAGGACCGACCCTTTGATCTAAGATTTATCCCCAAAAGTAAATCAAATATTCTTTTAACGGATTTTTTGAACTCTCAAAACTTCTATATGTATATTAATAATATCAAGTTATTAAGGTCAGGTTATCATTTATTATGTATTAGCAAAGATGAAAGGACCTCTGTAGATGATTTGATAATAATAATAATAATAATAATAATAATAATAATAATAATAATAATAATAATAATAATATTATTATTATTATTATTTAGCTTAACTAGTTACATTACTTATGCGACTTAGTGGTAATAATAATAATAATAATAATAATAATAATAATAATAATAATAATAATAATAATAATAATAATAATAATAATAATAATGTCATTATTATTATTATTATTATTATTATTATTATTATTATTATTATTATTATACTGTAGATACATATATAAATCAATTATGGTACATGAAGCTTAATCCCAATAGTCTTTAAAAATCTTACGTACTCTCTCTCTCTCTCTCTCTCTCTCTCTCTCTCTCTCTCTCTCTCTCTCTCTCTCTCTCTCTCTCTCTCTCCTACATTGCCTTGCGTTTTGTAATGAGCGCTTGCTAATTGAGAATCGGGAACTGATGTCTTGGCGGCTTGGGAATGTTTCCGCTCCGCGTGTCGGAATGAGGATGGTAATTATCCTTTATCCATATTTCTTGCGTAGGACGTTGGCTTCGAATATGACAGTGTGTAATTGTTGATATCGTCAGAATTCTTGCAGATGTTCTCTCTCTCTCTCTCTCTCTCTCTCTCTCTCTCTCTCTCTCTCTCTCTCTCTGTAGAGGTATATGAATTGAGAGAAATGATCTTGATCTTTCTTGATGAGTATCAAGTCTATGGACAAGGTTTTTAAACAGAATTCTCTCTCTCTCTCTCTCTCTCGATCGATCGATCGATCGATCGATCGATCGATCGATCGACGTGTATGAAGTGAGAGAAAATATCTTCATTTCTTAATATGAGTATCAATTTCTTAATGAGTGTCAAGTCCATGAACTAAGTTTTGAAACAGAACTCTCTCTCTCTCTCGACGAATGTCAAGTGGGAAAAATTATCTTCATTTCTTAATGAGTATCAATTTCTTAATGAATATCAAGTCATTGAACGAAGTTTTGAAACAGAATCTCTCTCTCTCTCTCTCTCTCTCTCTCTCTCTCTACGAATGTCAAGCGGGAAAAATTATCTTGAGGTTTCCTCAGTGTGGAATAAATTATTTTTGGTCAATTACGAATATTTGGTGCTCAGGGTTTTTCTTTTAATTTGGCGTATTATATAAAATCTTCCTTTTAATGGGGCGTATTATATAAAATCTCACTTCTAATAGGGCGTTTTATATAAAATCTTACATCCAGTGGGACGTATCATATAAAATCTTACTTTTAATGGGGCGTATTTTATGAAATCTTACTTATAATGGGCGTGTTATAAAAATCTTACTTTTAATGGGGCGTATTATATAAAATCTTACTTTTAATGGGGCGTATTATATAAAATCTTACTTTGTATGGGTCGTATTGTATAAAAACTTACTTTTAATGGGGCGTATTATATAAAATCTAACTTTTAATGGGGCGTATTATATAAAATCTTTGATTTAAATTAAATATAAGGTTTAAAATCTTGGAGGTGAGGTCCAGAAAAATAGTGGAATTGAAATCCTTAAGTTCAATTTTTATTGTAATTAACCAGTGTAACTGTCTGGTTCTGTTTTCAGTGTCTGTCATGACATGGAAAAGAAGAGAGAGAGAGAGAGAGAGAGAGAGAGAGAGAGAGAGAGAGAAGATTGTATTTTACAACTTTGTTCATATACTTCATATTAATTATTGACTGAAATATATTCTATAGTAAGAAATATTAAGATCATATTAATTAATGACTGAAATATATTCCATAATAAGAAATACTAAGATTTTCGTTCATATGAGAGAGAGAGAGAGAGAGAATTTTGTTTGACAACTTAGTTCATAGATTTGACACTCATTAAGAAATTGATGTTCATATTAAGAAATAAAGATATTTCTCTCATTTCTTATACGTCTGAGAGAGAGAGAGAGAGAGAGAGAGAGAGAGAGAGAGAGAGAGAGAGAGAGAGAGAGAATTTTGTTTCACATCTTAGTTCATAGATTTGACACTCATTTAGAAATAGATACTCATATTAAGAAAGCAAGATAATATCTCTCAGTTCAAATACGTCTAAGAGAGAGAGAGAGAGAGAGAGAGAGAGAGAGAGAGAGAGAGAGAAATACAATGTCCCACTCTTAATTGAGGCCTGTGAATATGGAAATGTAATTTTAGCTACTATGAATATTAATTAGGCCTGAAGTGTACAATTTGAGCTTCTTCCTGATTGCCAATTATCTCGCAGCTCTTACTAATTCTTCCTGGGGTTATATGCATATTTAACATTATTTAAAACAAAAGATAGATTATATAAAATTAGGTATTTTTTTACTTTTGTCTCAGAAATGTGTATGTATTTATGTTATAAATATTATAAATATTTATATTTATATATAAAATATATATATATATATGCTATATATATAATGGGTCCCCTATATATATATAATATAAGATATATATATATATATATATATATATATTTAAAGACAAAAAATAAATTATATAATTTTTTGTTATTTTTTACTTTTTGTTTCAGAAATATATATATATATATATATATATATATATATATATATATATATATATATATATATATATATATATATATATATATGAGAGAGAGAGAGAGAGAGAGAGAGAGAGAATAGAGAGAGAGAGAGAGAGAGATTTGGAAATGCATTTCATACTTGCCAAATCTTTTGTCATTTTTTTTATAGAAATTCCCTTGAGCTCGTTTTAATCCTCTTCTCTCTCTCTCTCTCTCTCTCTCTCTCTCTCTCTCTCTCTCTCTCTCTTCTCTCTCTCTCTCTCTTTCTCAAAACACCCAAAGACCTTATTTCTCCATCTCTAATATGAATAATAATAATTTCAGTGTGAAATTATTCATCTTATAACAAAAATTTCAGGGTAAAATTATTCATTTTCACAACCACATACTTCAATCACCACCGATGTCAATGACCCTGTCAGTTGCGACGCCAGATAAATATCAGTTAATCAATCAATCAGATGTCACGGAAATAGAGTCAAATAGATGGTCAATGTCTTCACCTTGTCTGATTTGCTTTGAAAACTCCAATGACGTCATTTGTTGCCATGGAAGCTTGGTCATTAAGTTAGGTCATTCAGGAGGTGGTCGAGTTGTGACCTCTTTCTATTGAACCTGTGACCTTTGACCCAAGTTATTTTATTTTTCGTCTTTTTTTTAGAAAAGCTTTTCAGTTGCAGGAATTCTTTCTCTGTAGTGAGTTGTATCAGATATTTTTATTGTATATGAACTGGTTTCTGTTTTGTGTTCGGGTTAATGTTGATGTTTTATGCCTTATGTTTGGGTTTATGTTTTATGTGGTTTATGTTTTATGTTTGGGTTTATGTTGTATAAATGGGTTTGTTTCTTGTTTTATGTTTGGGTTTATGTTGTATTTTTATGTTTGGGTTTATGTTGTATTTTTATGTTTGGGGTTTATGGTTTA
>NC_089786.1:555000-560000 GCF_040412425.1 Macrobrachium rosenbergii
CAATTCAGCTGACTAAAGATTTAATCCCAGTGGGACACCGTCACACCAAACCTCACTCTCGGTTTTGTTCGGTAGAATATACAGTACAGGAATTGTACAGAGAATGGAATGTGAAATGCGTTTATCCTTATTTCCCTTTTTTGAGAAGTGATGTCCTCTTTCTGAATTATCTGAAACTTCTTGTTATTATCATCTTTTATCCGCTGTTAATTCTTTCTCATGAACATTTATTTCTTTTTCCTTTTCAAGAGCTGATCTCCTCTCTCTGAAACTCCTAAAATTCCTTATTATCATCATCTTCTATCTGCTGTTAATTCTCTCTGATGGACACCACAATATGCTTTGGAAGTTTGAGTTTCAAGTCAGGGGTCCATGTAAGGTTGGTTGTTCCATATGAATAGGGTTCATCTTAATAATAATAATAATAATAATAATAATAATAATAATAATAATAATAATAATAATAATGATAATAATAATAGGAGAGCTGGAGTCATTATGATTTCTATTGAAAAATAACCTTTTTTTTTTTTAGTCTTTTATCATTTTTGGTTTTTCGTAGGACGCACTGACTGAGATCAAAAAAAATGGCGGAAGGGAGCTTTTTTATACTAATGGTTTACTTGTCTACTGGTTCGGTCTTCCACTGGTTTAGTCGTACACTGGTTCAGTCGTACACTCGTTCAGTCGTCCACTGGTTTAGTTGTCCACTGGTTCAGTCGTACACTGGTTCAATCGTCCACTGGTTTAATTGTCAGTGGTTCAGTCGTCACTGGTTCAGTTGTCCACAGGTTCAGTTGTCACTGGTTCAGTTGTCCACTGGCTCAGTTGTCACTGGTTCAGTCGTACACTGGTTCAATTGTCACTGGTTCAGTTGTGCACTGGTTCAAATGTCACTGGTTCAGTTGTCACTGGTTCAGTTGTCCACTGGCTCAGTTGTCACTGGTTCAGTTGTCCACTGGTTCAATTGTCACTGGTTCAGTCGAACAATGGTTCAGTTGTCCACTGGTTCAGTTGTCCACTGTTCAATTGTCCACTGGTTCAGTTGTCACTGGTTCAGTTGTCCACCGGTTCAGTCGTACACTGGTTCAATTGTCACTGGTTTTGCCACTGGTTCATTGTCACTGGTTGTTGCCACTGGTTTAGTTGTCCAGTGGTTCAGTTGTCCTCCACTGGTTCAGTTGTCCACTGGTTCAGTTGTCACTGGTTTAGTTGTCCAGTGGTTCAGTTATCGACTGGTTCAATTCTCCACTTGCTGAATTGTCACTGGTTCAGTTGTCCACTGGTTCAATTGTCTTTGGTTCAGTTGCCCACTGGTTCAGTCGTATACTGGTTCAGTTGTTACTGGTTCAGTTGCCCAATCACCGAATAATATATATATATATATATATATATATATATATGTATATATATATATATATATATATATATAAAATAGATATATATATATATATATATATATATATATATATATATATATATATATATAGATATATATATATATATATATATATATATATATAATATTAACCACGTGTAAATGTATTTCGCTTTATTTCTTTTCTTAATAAGCGATCTCTACTTTCTGTATTTCCGTCATCTTCTGTAACTTCTTCCTAATGGACGCCATATTCTTAGGAAGCTCGAGTATCAAGTCAATGGGTCCCTGTGGGCTTGTTCCTTATGAATAGGGCTCTTCATCTTCTGAATAATAATAATAATAATAATAATAATAATAATAATAATAATAATAATAATAATAAAATAATAAAATAGCGAATATATAATTATTTCTTTAGTAAATATTAAATCTGGAATAACAAATATGACTGAATTTTCCGTATCATTGTTCCTTCCATAAAATACCGAATATATAATTGTTTTTTATTAACATTAATTATTGAATAACAAATATGGCTGAAGTTTTATTATCATTTTACATTTTGTTTCTTTCTCGTCAGAATATCGAATTAATCATTTCCTCTTTTACAAAGTAATGATCTTTTTCATTCAGTCATTACCAGACAATTAGATTAAACTTAAAAATAAGCAGTTTCTGTTTTTCTGTTCAATTCTTCCTATGTTTTTTTGACGTTTTTTTTTAAAGTCTAGTTTTTCTTCTTTTTCTTTTTCTTGTTGTTGTTTTTCTTCTTCTTCTTCTTCTATTTCTTCTTCTTCTTCTTCATTTCATTATCTGATCTCCACGCCAGGCAAAAAAAAAAAAAAACATTTACCAGCAGTGGCTTCCCTGTTTGTTCTCTCTCATTAGTTCCTGGAAAAGTTTTTTTTATTTTATTTTTCAATTTTTTTTTTTTAGCTCGAGACCTTTTCGCGTTATTGCGTTCCTTTGAGGGGGTGGGTTGAACCAGCACCCAACAGCAGAAGCAGGTTGAACCAGCACCCAACAGCAGAAGCAGGTAAGATTTCTCTCTGTTGTGTCGAAAAGTATGCAATTAACCACTTCGTCAAAGACCTGTGCAGAACATGAAACGAAAGCTGGCAGGTTTTTAAAAATTTTTTTTTTTTTTTTGTGGTATTCTGTTGTTCGTTTTGTTTTTGTTTTTGTTTTTTTCTCAAACTGGGGTGTAAGTGATTCTGTGCTCCTCGCGAGTTTATTTATTTATTTTTTTTTAATCTCTCTCTCTCTCTCTCTCTCTCTCTCTCTCTCTCTCTCTCTCTCTCTCTCTCTCTCTCTCTCTCTCTCAATGAGTCTCTTGAATCTCTCGTTTTTTTGAATTGTTCTCTCTCTCTCTCTCTCTCTCTCTCTCTCTCTCTCTCTCTCTCTCTCTCTCTCTCTCTCTCAGCAAGTTAACTCATGCATTATAGAAAATGGTGCCATTAATTGATGAAAATCAGTGTTCCATTAACTGATGAAAATCAGTAACAGAAATAGTGCCATTATTCATTTAGCCTCTCTCTCTCTCTCTCTCTCTCTCTCTCTCTCTCTCTCTCTCTCTCTCTCTCTCTCTCTCAAACCGTGCTAGCCATTTTATGAACGCTTACAATCATGACAGATTTATTTGTAAAAAAAATAATTCTCCTTTACTGATATTTTATGTATAATTATTCTCCTTCACTAAATATTAGATTTATTTGTAAAAAAATGATTCTCATATACTAATTATTTTATTTATGGATTATTAAAATTATTTTTCGGAGGTAAGATGATTTATTGTCTTAATAAATCGTCCTAAGTGACTTCGCGTGTCTTATTTGAATTTCAAAAGCTTAAAATCATTCTTAATGATTTTGAGAAGATCGGTGTTCTCTCTCTCTCTCTCTCTCTCTCTCTCTCTCTCTCTCTCTCTCTCTCTCTCTCTCTCTCTCTCTCTCTCTAAGCCTAGAACGTCCATTTCACATACTTAAGCCTTTTACTCTAAGTCAGGTTTACTTATTGAGTTAAAGACTTGGAGTAAAAGGTTTAAGTATGTGAAGCGGACGTTCCAGATTTAGAGAGAGAGAGAGAGAGAGAGAGAGAGAGAGAGAGAGAGAGAGAGAGAGAGAGAGATTGAACAGGTACAAATTGAAATGTAAAGTGAACGAAAATGCAACGGAGAAATTGGAAGAAAATGATTTTTGACTACAAGGTACCAAGATTATTCAACCAAAGAGAGAGAGAGAGAGAGAGAGAGAGAGAGAGAGAGAGAGAGAGAGAGAGAGAGAGAGAGAGAGAAGAGAGAGAGAGAGATAAACTGAGCGAAGATACAACAGAAAAACTGGGAAAAGAAGAATTTTGACTACAAGGTACCAACCAAGTTATTCAGAGAGAGAGAGAGAGAGAGAGAGAGAGAGAGAGAGAGAGAGAGAGAGAGGAGAAAACTGGAAAATCAGAATTTTGACTACAAGGTACCAAGATTCAACCAAGAGAAAGAGAGAGAGAGAGAGAGAGAGAGAGAGAGAGATTTGACTACAAGGTACCTAGATTATTCAGCCAAGTTGTCTTAAGGGCTTAAAAGTTGTGAAAACTTCAAGGAACTCTGAAGGAGAAACTCAGCAAACTCAGGACTCGTCTATTCTGAAAACAGTTATGACGTGAGAAAAACAACTTATGGGAGAAGACTGTTTTAAACTGTAACTGACAGCATAAAAGGGCCCCAGCTGAATGCGGCAAAACGAGTGTCGAAAGGACTTCCAGAGTAAACGGGGATTCTCTGTAATGATGATGGAACTGTTTTGTATAAAGTTTTAGGCAAATAATCTTTGGAAATTGAAGATTTTATGTGTAGAGTCTAATACAATTACTCCTGTGTACTGAAAGAAACTACATACGATGACGTACAACTCGATAATACATTTGATTTGATTTTAAGAAATTTAAGTTGTCAAGCCAAGCACTGGGACACTTTTTCGGCCATTCGGGGCTTGAGAGAGAGAGAGAGAGAGAGAGAGGAGAGAGAGAGAGAGAGAGAGAGAGAGAGAGAGAGAGAGAGAGAGAGAGGCTGGACAGCAAAATAAATAGATCAGAAAAGTAAAGGAGCTAAAGTATAAGGATCTAAAGGTGGAACTTGTAGAAAACCCAACAGTTGCGCTAAGAAAGAATAGTTAGAGACACTGGATATAAAGATTGAAGACTTATTCAGTTGTTATTCATAAATCTTCTCAACATAGTTCGACTTTATGAGACTTAGTGAATGAATAATCTGCTTTCCTACTGATATCTTCTTGATGTGTTTTGCCAATTGGAACTGATTCTCTTTGGCATAGACACAAAACTTTAAAGCTGCCTTTGTCGCTTTTAGGAGACAGTAGTTTGACTAAGGTTGCTTCCATACTCCAGTGAAACATGTCTTAAACACGTGTTGGAAACATTGCGCAGACATCTCAAACAGGTTCCGTACGAGTTAGCAAGTTGCTGGAAGCCCTAACCAAGACTCGTCAATTATCCAGAATTGACTGGAGAGCCGACCTTCACTTATGGTCAGCAAGTTGTTTTCAACACGTTTGTGATGTGTATATGATAAGTTGTCAACAAATGTTTAATAAGTGGTTGTTGACTTGTT
>NC_089786.1:570000-580000 GCF_040412425.1 Macrobrachium rosenbergii
ACCAGTGCAGAGATAGGCTGCCCAGACCAGACATGCGCAGCCCAGAGCAGACATAGGCAACCCAGACCAGACCTAGGCAGCCCAGAGTAGACATAGGCAACCCAGACCAGACCAGGCAGCCCAGGCCAGACATAGGCAGCCCAGACCAGACGTAGGCAACCCAGACCAGGCCTAGGCAGCCCAGACCAGACATAGGCAGCCCAGACCAGACCTAGGCAGCGCAGTGCAGAGATAGGCTGCCCAGGCCAGATCAGGCAGCCCAGAGCAGACACAGGCAGCCCAGACCAGAATAGGCAGCCCAGAGCAGACATAGGTAGCCCAGAGCAGCCACAAGCAGCCCAGACCAGACCAGGAAGCCCAGACCAGACCAGGAAGCCCAGACCAGACATAAGCAACCCAAAGCAGACGTAGGCAGCCCAGACAAGACCAGGCAGCCCAGACCAGACCAGGCAGCTAAGCGAAGTTGGGCAGCCTACGTTCGACAGCCCATCCAGAATCAGCAAGCGGAGCACAATGGGAGATTACCTGTCGACGAGCGTTGCCATGGCAACCCGATCTCATCCAACATTCATTCACTCCTTCAGCCCCTCTCTCTCTCTCTCTCTCTCTCTCTCTCTCTCTCTCTCTCTCTCTCTCTCTCTCTCCTTTCTTCTCTTTTTCGTGGGTATGGAAGCCAGATTTAATTTCTAGGTTTTCTCTCTCTCTCTCGTGGGTATGCGAGTCAGATTTAATTTCCAGGATCTCTCTCTCTCTCTCTCTCTCTCTCTCTCTCTCTCTCTCTCTCTCTCTCTCTCTCTCTCTCTCTCTCTCTCTCTCTTTCGTGGGTATGGAAGTCAGATTTAATTTCCAGGCTCTCTCTCTCTCTCTCTCTCTCTCTCTCTCTCTCTCTCTCTCTCTCTCTCTCTCTCTCTCTCTCTCTCTCACACCTTTTTATGCTCCGTTTCATCCAGACATTATCCCAGCGAATAAACTGCAATACGCGTAATAGATACTACGCTTATTTTTTTCCGAGTGAGATTTTTTCTCTCAGATATTAATTAATTGTTTTTTCATGTAACAAGATATATTTTTTCTGTGGTAGGATAATTGTTACAGTATTCTTGATTATCTGTTTTTTACAAGATAATCTTTTTTTAAGAGTCATATTATTATATTATGTTTTTGCTTATGATGTGGTACTTGATGTTTTATATATATATATATATATATATATATATATATATATATATATATATATATATATATATATATATATATATATATATATATATATACACACACACACACACACACACACACACACACATCTACACTCCTACAAAAAAAAAAAAAAAAAAAAAGATCTTCACAGTTCCTTTAAATAATAGACATCCTTGTATTTAGTTCAGAGTACAGCTCGGAAGAAATTCTACTCTAACTTTTGTGTAGACTTAAGCCTCAGGAGAAACTTTCCGAAAAACAACATTCTCTCTCTCTCTCTCTCTCTCTCTCTCTCTCTCTCTCTCTCTCTCTCTCTCTCTCTCTCTCTCTCTAAGTGCTACTGGTACGTTCTTCAACTTAAGATAAATAATACAAAGGGTGGACTTCCTTGGGCAATTACTCTCAAAGTAAGGGCAATTCTTTGGCTTTGAAAGGCAAGGAAAATAGTGGGATGGTTTAAGTGTGTGTATGTATATATATATATATATATATATATATATATATATATATATATATATATATATATATATATATATATATATATATATATATATATATATATATATATATATATATATATATATATATATATATATATATATATATATATATATATATATATATATATATATATATATATATATATATATATATATATACACACACACACACACTTCTCTATTTTACAACCGAGTATTTCACCTCATTTGCATACTGCTAATTTTACCTTATTATTTTTATTGCCATTGTTAAATTCCCCTTTTCAAAGGGAGCGGCATTTTTCATCTCAAGTTTGGATCTTCAGAACTCTGAAAAAAAAAAACTATTCTCGTAAAGAGTACAAACAGTCTTTTCATCTGGGAAAAGCCGTGAGTGTTTTTTTTCATCTGAACTGCTACAAAAAAAAATCTCTTGATGTGTTGGTATATTCTAATTGCAATTCATTTTTACCTCATTTTTTTTTCCTAAGAACGATGTCTTGTTTTATCCTGCGGTGTTTCTTCCAACTCGAATGTCATTTAGTACTCGAAGAATATAATGCATTTTTTCCTGGGAATCCACGAGTCGCTTCGAAGAAAGGAATGTGGGTAATGCTCGCTTTCATTTTATACATTTATTTTTCTTTCGTCAGTGTAAAAGTGAATAAGTACTGAAATTGTCGGAAAGACTTTGGTTTTCCCTGAGAAAACTTGTGATATTATTTCCCAGGCATTTTCCTAGACAGTATGTTGGGTTATTTACTTTCGTCTAGTGATGTACTAAGGTATGGTATATGTTCGTGTTGTTTCTCCACACAATCATACTGAGACGTGTTCCAGGTTCCAGGATTACTTGGAGACGTGTTCCAGGTTCCAGGAATACTGGGAGACGTGTTCAAGATTTCAGGATTACTTGGAGACGTGTTCCAGGTTCCAGGATTACTGGAACGCGTGTTCCAGGTTCCAGGAATACTGGGAGACGTGTTCAAGATTCCAGGATTACTTGGAGACGTGTTCGAGGTTCCAGAATTACTGGAACGCCTGTTCCAGTTTTCAGGATTACTTGGAAACGTGTTCCAGGTTCCAGGATTACTGGAACACGTGTTCCAGGTTCCAGGATTACTGGGAGGCGTATTCCAGGTTCCAGGACTACTTGGAGACGTTTTCCAGGTTCCAGAATTACTTGAACACGTATTCCATGTTCCAGGATTACTTGGAGACGTGCTCCAGGTTCCAGGATTACTGGGAGACGAGTCTCAGATTCCAGGAATACTGGGAGACATATTCCAGATTTCAGGATTACTGGGAGACGTGTTCCAGGTTCCAGGATTACTTGGAGACGTTTTCAAGATTCCAAGCTTACTGTAAGGCGTGTTTCAGGTTCCAGGATTACTGAGAGACGTATTCCAATTGCTGGAAAGACGTGTTCCAGGTTCCAGGATTACTTAGAGACGTATTCCTATTAATGGAAGTCGCGTTGTAAGTTCAAGGATTACTTAGAGACGTATTGCAGTTACTGGAAAGACGTATTCCAGGTTCCAGGATTACTGGGCGACGTTCGAGGCTCCAGGATTACGAGAGCACTGTAATCCCTGGAGAGGCGATCACTTACAGCTCCTATGAATGCGAATACTCCTTGCTTTGGAGATATGAGAAAAAAAATCCCTTTTTTTTCCAGTAAGAGTAAGGAAGGTTTTTCTTGTTTGGCACAAAACAGGAAGTTCAATTAGCCTTTGAAAAAAGTTCCTTCTGCACAGGAAATGGAAGAAGTTTATTTTCTTATTCAAAGGCGCATTTCTGTTATTTTTTTTTCTTTGGCGCAAGTTGGGGAGTTGCCGTCTAGGTGCTAGAATATTACCGACTTTTAATCTCCTTCAAAGCGTTAAGTATATTAATAAGTAAATTAACCTTTTCTCAGGCCTCAGTCAAGCTTTATAACAGCTGTAAGTAAAAGTTTATAAAGCTTTATAACAGCTGTAAGTCAAATGTTATAAAGCTTTATAAAAGCTGTGAGTGAAAGTTTTAAAAAATCGAATAATATCGTACCATTTGACATCTAAAATGAAGAGATTCATACAGGTATTAGTTTGGAATTACATGCAGGTATTAATTTGGGATTATATTGCGATACGAAGCGGCGTAATCCAAAAGTAATCCCTTTCCGATTACGTTGGGATATTACTTCTCTCATTCATGATGTCAAAAGTCATGGCTTGGTGTATGATGCATTTTTATTCATTTATTGAGATATATATATATATATATATATATATATATATATATATATATATATATATATATATATATATATACTATCAAATATATTATATTAAAACATAATATATATATCAATATATATATATATAGCCAAATAGTTAAACGCCAAATGTAAATGAGCCCATAGAAACGCCAAAATGTGGGAAATAGAGGCTATATTTCAGAGACCAAATTGTCTCTCTCCTCAGGGAAATTTGCTTGAGGAGGGAGACAGTTTGGTCTTTTTGAAATACAGCCTTTATTTTCCACAATTTATGTTTCTATGGGCTCCTTATATTTGAGATTATATATATATATATATATATATATATATATATATATATATATATATATATATATATATATATATATATATATATATATATATATATATATATATATATAAAAAATATTATTACATCCTTGAGATAAAACAATTGTTAAAAATAATCATTGTATTGCATTTTAATCCTTGAATGATTAAAAAAATGTGATTCAGTCAAGTAGGATTTTTGTATTGGTTTCTATTCATGCCCTCGCCCTTGGAGAATTTATTTAATTTTTTTATATGTATATATATATAAATTAATTTCCAGTTCATGTTCGTGTGAGGTTTTGAGTGGAAATGAAAAATGGCTGAACTTTTGTAGCAACCCTCTGCTAACCTCTGAGTTCTAATTTTGTGTCGTATTCTTTGTGACAGATTCACGGACGTATTTACACGACTGTCGTGCGAATATTCCAATTCAGGGGCTTCTGTTGCGTTGCGTGATATTGGTGTAAAATTCACACTCATTCACAGAATCCAGCACCTCATTTTGGTTTTCTGAAAAGAAAACTGTTGTGCCGTTTTTGTCTGTCCGACCGCACTTTTTCTGTCCGCCCTCAGATCTTAAAAACTACTGAGGCTAGAGGGCTGCAAATTACTATGTTGATCATCCACCTTTCAATCATCAGACATACCAAATTGCAGCCCTCTAGCCTCAGTAGTTTTTTTTTATTTTGATTAAGGTTAAAGTTAGCCATAATCGTGCTTCTGGCAACGTAGCAACACAGGCCACCACGGCGGGCTGAGAGTTTCATGGGCCGCGGCTGATGCAACAGTATACCGCGACCACCTAAAGATAGATCTGTTTTCGGTGGCGTTGATTATGTGCTGTACAGAAAACTCGATTGCGCCGAATAAACTTCGGCGCAATTTATACTTGTTTGTATTTTTCATAACAGATATTCATAGACGTATTTACACGACTGTCGTGTGAATAACTTAATCGGTGGGCCTCTGCCGTGTGCAAATCCCGTTCATTGGCGTGTGTCGCAATGTGTAAAATGAGTGTTATTTCACGGTCCTTTACAATACCCAAAATGAGTGTAATTTCACAGTCCTTTACAAAATCCAAAATGAGTGTAAATTCACACCCATTCACAAAACCAACCAAACATTATATTTATATACTGTACATAGCCTCTTTTCACTCCTCCATTATCCGCGACCCACTTCGTTATCTATTATTTTCGCTGAACCTGTTCCCCGCCCCTAATTTTGCCTGCCGGCTGCCTGAACACCTGCCCCGTCAATCATTTCTCCGGCAGTGCACTCCCACCTGTCTAGATTTTGCTTGCGTTCAGTTGCATGAAGTCTTTGATATCATATATGCACGTTGGGGTTAATGCTGAGAGGTGTATGTGTTATAAGATTGTTTGGGTGTGTTTGTTGAATGTTTTAGTTTTGGTATAATTTTTTTTTTTTGCCAGCTTTTGTAGGTAGGTAGGTGGGTCTGTTTAGAAGTGAGGGAATTTTGTATAAATTTATATTTATATATATATATATATATGTATATATAATATATATGTATATAACTATTTATATATATGCACTGTATATATGTATGTATATATACTGTATATTATAATATTGTTTTGATGTGTTTTTTTTAATGTTTTAGTTTTGATATGATTTTTTTTTGGCCGCTTTTGAAGGGAGGTAAGTGGGTCTATTTAGAAGTACAGAATTTTGTATAATTTTATGTTTATATATATTTATATATACTGTATATATACTTATACATATATATAATATATATATATATATAAATATATATATTTATATATATAAATATACATATATATATATATATACATATATATATATATATATATATATATATATATATATATATATATATATATATATATATAAATAACAAACTATCTCTCGCTCCTTTTTGTGATTCTGTCTGTCTGTCTGTTTGTTTGTCTGTGCGCGTTACAGACAAATTCATGGCTCGAGAACATTGCCCCTTTGATCGTCGGTGCTGTGAAACTAATGTCGTTACGATAAATGCGATAGACGATTAATCGCACCTTGGAGACAGATCGTGTTGTCTGATATTACAGAAGGAACTGAAATTCGGACGACGATCTCTCTCTCTCTCTCTCTCTCTCTCTCTCTCTCTCTCTCTCTTATGAATAAATAATTTCCCTCTGACTTATATGATACTTAAAAGCAGAAAAAATATCTATATGAATCCTTATCAACAATAACTATTTACGTAATAGTAAATTAAGATATTATTATTATTATTATTATTATTATTATTATTATTATTATTATTATTATTCAGAAAATGAACCCTATTCATATGGAACAAGCCCACCACCAAAGGGGCCACTGACTTGAAATTCTTAAGCTTCCAAAGAATATTATGGTGTTCAATTATTAGAGTGTAAGAGGAGGTAATGAGAAATACAGAAAGATTATTATTATTATTATTATTATTATTATTATTATTATTATTATTATTATTATTATTATTATTATTATTATTCAGTGGAGCAAGCCCACCATAACAGGGTCCACTGACTTGCAATTCTAGCTTCCAAAGCATAATAAGGTGTTCATTACCAAGAACTAATAAGAGGAGGTACAGGAAAGTACAGAAATACGGTCAGAGGAACGCGGGAACTAATTAAGAATTAATTGATCGTGTCCTTCAATCTCTCTCCTCCCCATCCCCCTCCCACCTCCTGCCCCCTCGCCCCTCACCTGGGAGGGGGAGGGGAAGAGTACTAGGCCTGGTCCTTCATAAGCGCATTACAGGTCTTAATGAATCTCCCAGGTACACAAAAGACTCCCGCACGTGTAATTAACCTGAAGGCGTTTCCGGCCGGCCTTTTAATATTCGGCAAAAATTCGGTTTCGTGAACGGGCCCACTGGCGGTACCGAAAGATGTGTGACGCCATTTAGATTCGTATTTTTATTTTTGTTTTTTTTTTATTTTTTTGAAAAGTTTCTCGGAACACATTTGAAAAATAATGGCTGATTGATTTTTTTGTTTTTTTTTGTATCTTTGCACAGTGCGCGATCGATATTTCTTTTTGGGGTATGGACGAAGAGAGTCTCTCTCTCTCTCTCTCTCTCTCTCTCTCTCTCTCTCTCTCTCTCTCTCTCTATATATATATATATATATATATATATATATATATATATATATATATATATATTTTATATATATATATATATATATATATATATATATATATATATATATATATATAATTATATATTTATGCATATTTATATACACATATATATATATATATATATATATATATATATATATATATATATATATATATATATATATATATATATATTATATACATATTTATATATATATATATATATATATATATATATATATATATATATATATATATATATATATATATATATATATATACACACACACACACACACCTTAGCAAACTCAAGCTCAATAGGATTTACCCTTTTACATCAAAACAACAGGATCCACTTGCTAACTCACTTAAGTTTGCATGGGCTTCCAATTATGTCTATTTTTTTCTACTCCACTGTTCCCTCTTTTATCCACGTCTCTCCCTCTCTTCAATATTCCACTTATTCCCCACTTCCATTGTTTTCCAAACAGTGCCAAGACGTGTCGTGCCTTTGTGATGTTATTGCTTTTGAAAGCTAGGTCACCATACTTGTCCTAATTTCTCTTCCGAGAGGCAATAAAGAAAAATAGTCTCATTTCATTTCATTTTTCTGACAGGAAAACTATTGTGCTGACTCTTTCTGTCCGCCCTCAGATCTTAAAAACTACCGAGGCTAGAGGGCTGCAAATTGGTACGTTGATCATCCACCCCAGTCATCAAACATGCCAAATTGCAGCCCTCTAGCCTCGGTAGTTTTTATTTTATTTAAGGGTAAAGTTGGCCATAATCGTGCCTCTGGCAACGCTACAGACCAGGCCACCACCGTGCCGTAGCTGAAAGCTTCATGGGCCGCGGCTCATACAGCATTATACCGAGACCAACGAAAGATAGATCTATTTTCGGTGGCCTTGATTATACGCTGTACAGAAAACTCGATTGCGCCGAAGAACTTCGGCGCATTTTTTACTAGTTTTTTGTTTCACCAGATCAGATCACAACAGTCTTCGAAAAAAAAAAAAAAGCCATCTGACATTTTGACGAAAGAGGATTTTTGTCGCAAACTATAAAGCTGGTTTGCATTGACCTGGAAAATGAAATTCTCCTCCTCCTCCTCCTCCTCCTCCTCCTCCTCCTCCCTCCTCCTCCTCCTCCTCCTCCTCCTCCTCCTCCTCCACCAGCACCAATCAGCAAATCTAAAAACTGGGGATAAATATCTTGTCATCTAATTTAAACTCTTAATGATATTGCATATTACCGTGACGAGTGAGGCCGAGTTTAACTCATAAAACGACAGTAGGGCCTCATTGGCGATTGGTACTTAGCTGAAGAGTAATCCTGAAGGGGAATCCTGAAGGGATTTATTGCCTTTTTCATTAGCGGCTGTTGCAAAGTCAAGCCTTGCAATATGACGCCTCTCGTTGCAAACGTCATAAAAGGCTTCTGTGTTTAACGAAAGCTCAAGGTTGGGTTAGCAAAGAGAACGACAGAATTCAAAAGGTTTTAAAATATTTTTTTAGTTTTCTGTAAAAGAAAACTATTGTGACGGCTTTGTCTGCCCGTCCGCACTTTTTCTGTCCGCCCTCAGATCTTAAAAACTACTGAGGCTGGAGGGCTGGAGACTGCTGTGTTGATCATCCACCCTCCAGTCATCAAACATACCAAATTGCAACCCTCTAGCCTCAGTAGTTTTTATTATTTTGTAAGTTAAGTTTAGCCATGGATCATGCGTCTGGCAGCGCTTTCCGGAGGCGTGCTACGCATGTTCATTCGACCGCATCTGGGGAGCAACTGAAACGCTGCCGGTCGTAGCTGATAAGTTTTATACAGCATTATACAATGTACAGAAAACTCGATTGCGCCGAAGAAACTTCAGCGCATTTATTACTTGTTTTTTTTTAATATTAAGAGACAGCAAAGATCGAGATAATTCAGAAGGTTTTTAGACGTTTTTCCAAAAACTATTTAGATACCTAGGATCATTGCTATCTTAAGATTTTTGGAAAAACGTATCGGAATTCTAACGTTTTCAAAAAAGATATTAAGACAACTAAGATCAATCTTAATATTTAAAAAAAATAGTTGAAAACGTTAGAATTCTCAGACGTTTTTCCAAAGAATATTAAAAACAGCAATGATCTTTGCTACCTTAATATTTTTGAAAAAACGGTCGAAAACGTTTGAGCTTTCAGACGTTTTTCCAAAAATATTAAGATAGCTAAGATCTTTGTTACCTTAATATAAAAAAAAAGTTTGAAAACGCTAGAATTCTCAGACGTTTTCCCAAAGAATATTAAAACAGCAAAGATCTTTGTTACCTTAATATTTTTGGAAAAACGGTCGAAAACGTTTGAGTTCTCAGACGCTTTTCCAAAGATTATTAAAACAGCAATGATCTTTGTTACCCTAATGTTTTTTAGGAAAAACGTCTGAAAAGTTAGACTTCTCAGACGTTTTTCCAAAGAATATTAAAACCCTTTTGCTACCGTAATATTTTTTGGAAAAACGGTCGAAAACATTAGAGTTCTCAGACGTTTTTCCAAAAGCATTAAACCAGCAAAGATCTTTGCTACCTTAATATTTTTGGAAAAACGTCCGAAAACGT
>NC_089786.1:587500-590000 GCF_040412425.1 Macrobrachium rosenbergii
ACCAGATGCAGCAATTCGGAGACAAGTACACCAATTGTACCTTCTCGATTTGGTAATAATTGGCTCTGGTCAGTGGCAGTAACTGCTTGGTTATTGTTAACGACTGCTCTATTATTAACGATAACGGAATAGTTATCAGCAGTAGCTGTGCAGCTATTAACAGCAATTAAGCAAATATTAACAGTAATAAAGTTACTGGTAATGACTGGTTCGGTCACTAGTGATAACTACTTAGTGTTAATAACTGCTCGGTCACTGGTAATAACTGCTTAATTATTCTTAATAACTGTTCAGTTACTGTTAATAACTGTTCGGGTACTGGTAAAAGGGTCAAAGTTATCGTTAATAATAGTTTGGTTACTGGTAATAACAGCTAGGTTACTGGTAATAACTAACTGGTTACTGGTAATAGCTGCTTGGTTACAGGTAATAATAAATAATTGGTTACTTGTAACCAATTAGAAGGGAAATAATTGGCAGATTAGTAGGGAAAACATTGGTATATCAAAAGGGGAAAAAATGGAAAAATCAGAAGGGAAAAAAATGGGAAAATCAGAGGGGAAAAACTGGTATATCAGAAGGGAAAAAATGGTATATCAGGAGGGAAAAATTGGTATATCAGAAGGGGAAAAAATTGGCATATCAGAAGAAAAAAATGGTATATCAGAAGGGAAAAATTGGTGTATCAGAAGAGAAAAAATTGGGGTATCAGAAGGGAAAAATTGGTGCATCAAAAGAGAAAAAATTGGGGTATCAGAAGAAAAAAAATGGTATATGAGAAGGGAAAATATTGGTATATCAGAGGGGAAAAAATTGGTATATCAGAAGGGGAAAAATCGGTATATCAGAAGGGAAAATACTGATATATCAGAAGGGAAAATATTGGTATATCAGATGGGGAAAAAACTGGTATATCAGAAGGGAAAATATTGGTATATCAGAAGGGAAAATATTGGTATATCAGAAGGGAAAAAACTGGTTTATCGGAAGTTATTGGTATATCAGAAGGAAAATCAACAAATCCTCTATTTTCAACTAATCCGGGATTTTGAAAAAATCCAGAATTTTCTATAAATCTAGAGTTGTCAAGAAATCCGTAATTTTCAGCAAATCCAGGATTTGTTTCAGCAAACTCCGATTTTTTTCAACAAAACCAGGATTTTCAAGAAGTCCTAGATATTTAAAAAATCCAGGATTTTCAACAAATCGAGGATTATCAACAAATCGGGGGTGTTAGAAAATCCAGGGTATTAAAAAAATCCAGGATTTTCAACAAATCCCGGATATTTAAAATAATCCAGGATTTTCAACAAATCCAGGATATTAAAAAATTCTGGATATTAAAAGAAATGCCAGGATTTTCTACAAATCCAGGATATCAAAAAATCCAGGGTTTTCAGCAAATCCAGAATATTGAAAAAATCCAGGATTTTCAACCAATCCATAATAAAAAGAAAAGTCCAAAATTTTCAACAAATCCAGGATATTAAAAAAATTCCCGAATTTAAAAAAAATCCAGGATTTTCAGCAAATCCAAGATATTAAAAAAATCCAGAATTTTCAACAAATCCAGAATATTAAAAAAATCCAGGATTTCCAACAAATCTAAGATATTTAAAAAATCCAGAATTTCAACAAATCCTCAATTTCTAACAATTCCTCAATTTTCAAAAAAAATTCCAATATTTTCAACAAATCCTCAATTTTCAAAAAAAATCCAATATTTTCAACAAATCCTCAATTTTCAACTAATCCGGGATTTCCACCCAAAATCCTTTCTTTCTTCGGCCGAAGGAAGGAGAGAGAGAGAGAGAGAGAGAGAGAGAGAAACGGCGGTCGCCGTAGCACCAAGTTTCCGATGATATTCTGTAAACGTCGGCGTCGACCGCTCGGGACAATGGATGTGTATATGCTGCCATGGCAACGCGCTCTCATCCTGAAATTTGCACCTCCCTCCTCCTCCTCCTCCTCCTCCTCCTCCTCCTCCAACTTCAAGTTCCTACTCTCTCTCCTCCTCCTCCTCCTCCCTACCCCCTCCCTGTACACACACACACACACACACACAACAGTGCAAAGTAGCGTTGAAATACGTGTACTCTCTGCCCCGCAAAGTAGCGTAAAACTGCGTGGACTTTCTTCCGGGAAAGTAGCGTAAAACTGCGTGGACTTTCTCCCGGGGAAAGTAGTGATGAAATGCTTGGACTTTCTCCCCTGCAAATACTATTTTTCGGACTTACTCCCCCAGCAAAGTAGCGTTGAAATGCATCGAGTTTCTTCCCTGCTAAGTAGCTTTGAATAGCGTGGACTTCCCCCCTCAAAATTAGCGTCGAAACGCGTGGACTTTCTTCCCTGCTAAGTAGCGTTGAAATGCATCGACTTTCTCCCCTGCAAAGTAGCCTTGAAATGCATGGACTTTTTCCCGGGGAAAGTAGCGTTGAAGTGCGTGGACTTTCTCCCCTGCAAAGTAGCGTAAAACTGCGTGGACTTTCTCCCCTGCAAA